>NC_039367.1:9104440-9209001 GCF_003573695.1 Papaver somniferum | reverse complement strand
GTGGTTGGGAACATCAACCTTTTGAAGATTATGGTCCATACCATGGTGAGCCCAATTACTATCCACATATGCACCGGTCATATGAGAAAAATTCTTATATTTCTCCTTTAGAAGAGTCTCTCAGGAAATTAGAAGAGTCGACACGTAGGATAGCTGAGATGAATAACTTAGTTTATGACGAAAGAAAACTTTCTATAGAGGAATCCCTCAAGCTGATAGCTGAGACGAACGAAAGAATTTCTCGAAATAATCTTAATTTTCAATACAGTTTCTCCAATAATACCCTTGAAAATGAGGATAGTTATTTGCATAAACAGGATGACGAGGATATAATTGGTAACACTACTTGTTGTTTAGATGAGGTTCAACCATTTTCATGTTATTATAATGATTATGATGAGGATAGTGTTGATGAAGAATTTGAAATAAATAGGCATAGTGATTAGGAATTTGCTACTCCAACTGAGCTTAATAATAATATTATTTCTAGTTCAAATCCAAATAATTTTAATAATTATTCACCTATTCAAAAGGACGAGGATTTGACTAGAGATACCCCCGTTTTAGACGATGTAGTTTTTCCTTTTGATTACGAAGCTAATAATGGTTTAGAGGAACGAGTATATTTTGAGTCTAGCGATTTAGAAAAAATAGACTTAGAAAAAGAAAATGAACTCGTCGAGATGAGTGAGGATGTACCCGACTTAGAAGAATCAATTGACCATTTTCATGAATTAGATGACCTTGAAATTAGGGAAGTTGTGACTAGTCTTTCTAGAGACACTGAAAACTCTAAGTTTGGGGGTGATTATCATTCTCCATGTGATTTAACTCTTAGAAAGGTCCCTCACTTGGGACTTGACATATGTGCCTCAACCATTTTACAAGATTATCTTCATACACGTTTTCCTGAACCTAGTGATGTCCACAAGAAATTTCAGTTATTAGAAACCCATCCTCTGGTTGATGTGGTTTACCCAGGCTATGATACCCAGATTGACTTTGTTTTCCCACCAAATATTTTTCTTCCAAATGTGGGAATGTTTGATTTTCAAATGTGTCAAAAATTAAGTTTTGAGACTAAACCTAATTACTTTAGGAGATTAGGGTCGACATACTTGTTTAAGGAAGATCACCACTCTCATTGTGGTCAGCTGTGTACGTCAAATCTGATTGACTTAGAGGATCCTCAATTATTCAGGTTATTATTATGTGCTTCTAAGTTTTTATTTGAGTTTTTCCAGACTCTAGAACCTGAACATTTGGATCTAACTTATGAGGAAATGCAACCCATGGAAATATTTTATTTGGACCCAGTTATAGATCCTGAACCTGAACCACAACTAGATGTAGTTGTCTTAAACAGGAAACTAGACAAGGGTGTGCTTTATTTTTTCATTTTCTTGGCATGTTGCAGATTCCTTTTACTTGTGATAGCTCTATTTGGTTTTTATGATCCACAGATATTTCGGCTATTACTTTATGATTCTATGAGGTGACTAATCCTTTCTTAGTCTGGCTGAAGACGTTAAACTTAGAACTTCTTGGAAGGTAACCCATCCTCATGCAACACGGTAATATATTTCCTTATCTCTTTTGCTTCAAATGGTAACAGTTTCTCCTTGTTCATGCTTTTAATTTCACCTTTGGAACATTGAGGACAATGTTAGATTTAAGTTTGGGGGTATAGGAGAAACTTTTTAGTTGCATAATTAAACTCCAGAGCCTAGAAATTTATGCCTATTAAGGATGGCACTAACCAATCTAAGTGGATGGAAGCATTTTGGTTGTAGGAGTGAGGAACCAATCTGACTAGATGGCAACATCTAAAGAGTATATTCATAAAAGCACAGAGCTCAGGTGTTAGAAATAACATGATAGTTTCACCATATCTCGTTGAGTCCTTTTCACTTCTGTTTTGTTTTTAAACTATGTTTCTCTAAGTGATTAGGTGGGGCTCACGATTCAAGTTATTACCAATGCTAGGCTGAATTAGAGTGATTGAGATAAAAAAAAGAAAGAAAAAAATAGAAAAAAAAAAGAAGAAGAAGAGAAATTGAGACCAGACCATCAGACCAACTGGAATAAATTCAATAAAGTCGACCATTGGAACCCTTGTATATGCCAGTTGTGTTGACCTAGAGTTAGGATTATCGACCACTGGTACCCTTGTATATGCCAGTGTGTTGATATTAGTCAGACTAGTATCTCAATCCATTAGGATAGGTTCATTTTGGCGGAGGCCTTCAGAAAGATATGAGAAACACCGTTCACCTAGTAAACATCAAAACCATCTATGTTCTTCTCTATATCCATCTTCTTGATCTATCCATGTGATTAGTTTCGACTCCGGATATTGATGTCCATAGTGCAACTATCTGAGTAGAGCTTTGTTACTTTATATGAATTTTAGTATGATTGAGTGCGAACTCGTGTACAACAATTGGAATTTCGCATCAGGGTATTTCCTCCTGTAGTCAATAAGTATGCCAACCAAGGATATTCTTTAGTGCCTTCCAAGGTTCTGTGTAGATAGTTAGGGTCTAGAGTAAAGGTTTTGTGGGTATACCTCTGGTAAGCCCTCCGGAGACAACACTCCGCCACTAGATACACCTAGGGGTTTAAAGGCTTATTTTATACGCTAAATGCAACCGACGATGCCTGCGACAGTGAGTTAGGATTTTATTTCTATTTTATTTTTGCTCGAGGACTAGCAAATAATAGGTTTGGGGGCATTTGATAGACATATTTTTGTGTCCGATTTGTCTCGATTCTATATATTGTTAGGGCTCATTTTTGTACTTATTATGGTGTTTTATTTATTTGTAGGTATTTTTGGCCAATAAACATTTTTGGAAAAAATTGGCTCGAAAACTTGTCGGAAAGCACCAGGAGGACACTTGCTATTCGGATCTCCGGTTTGGATAAGGGGCACCCCCAGGACACCCCTTAAGGCAGCTGCTAAAGGAGCCCCTACTCTGGTTAGGGGGACACCATTTTCATACTTTGAACACACGGGTTTTGGCGGGAAATTTTCTTCCTTTCCTGCGCAATTCTCTGGCAGGATTTTCATCGAGTTTTAATGTGAAATTTTTACATGGGATTTACTTGGTACTAGCTGGTGGAGATAAAACAGGAATGATAAGTGTTTTATATTCGAAGAATTAGAGATTTACGCGGAGTTTAAACAAAACAGGGGAAAATAGCTTTTGACGGGTTTGTTTGGATTTTTGAGATGTTTCTATGAAGATTCAGTCGCTGATTTTTATCAGGATGGACTGGATTGGGCCAAACAATGTTGGTATAGGTGATCAAATGGACCGAACTGGGCTAGATATTGATTTGAAGCAAAACATGGGTTACGTGAAACATGGAAATAAGAAAATTTATCGAGATAGTTTGGTTGGAAATTACGTGCAAGTTTGGAGAGGATATTTTGTTTGGATTCTTCCAGGGTTAATTACCAGATTTAGAAGAGTTTGGACAAAATCAAAACATGCGTGAAGGAAGAGATAAAAAAGGAAAAAAATTCCGTAACTTTTGGTGAAAGGAAGGGGAGATTTTATCGAGTATTTTTGGTCATGTTTCTTATATATAGGTTGAGAAGGAGTCATAACAGGAGGTTGTGAAGTTTGGGGACTTTACGTAGTTTTAGAGGAGGCTTTGGTACGAAGAAATCACGCTGCAGAGAAAGTTACAGCAGCAGGAGGAAGAAGACGAAGCTGAAGAACATTGGACAGACAAAGACAGTCGCAGAGGCAGTCTTTTTAAAACAGCATAACAGAAGTATCGTTGTTCAACAATAATAGATAACGTATATCATAAGCTTGTCATATTTTCTTTGTAACAGTTCAACCCGTTGTAACAGCTGTTTGTAACACCGTTGCAGCGTTGCAAACTGTCTGCTTTATTAGTTTTCTCTTGTTTTTCACCTATTTGAGCTATGAACAAATATTTTGACCACGTAAATAATATGAGGAGCTAAACCCTTTTGCTGAGGCGACGGAGGAAGCCATTTTCCCAATTACTATGTGGTAATTTCTATTTAATTAATTTTTACAATATCTTTTATGATTATTTGCACTGAACTGAAATTGAATATATGATTCTGATTAAGTGGTTGTGTTCTCAATTGACGGGTCATGCTTAGGTTAGTCTTTTGATGGTCCATGCTTTCGGTTTACAACTATTGTTTTGGGAATTTACTTGTCTAGGTGAAATTATTAGAATCACTTTAAACGTAAAGAGTTGCATAAATATTGATTAGATTAAATCACATAGAAATTGGAGATTTGTGGAATCCGAGTCTCAGTGCTTTTAAAATCTTGAAAACAACTTCATCCTGAGTTTTTATTTTAAGTCTAAAACAAATCTTCACAAGTCTTTAAACGAATCACTTTTCTTACCACTTAAAAAACTACACAAATTTTTGGCGCCGCCGACGCGGATTTTTATTTAGATTTGTTTTAGGTTTATTTTTATTTTTATTTTTATTATTATTTTTTGTTCCTTTTTACGCGTTTTGGTATTTTTCGATTCTTTTCAGATTTGGAGTGAAGCTACAAGGAAAGAAAAAGTGCTATAAAAGGAAAGCATCGGCAAAAAAGGAAAGAAAAGAGGAATCCGAAAGGAGTGAAGAAGAAGATTTTGTATATAGTTATTTTGTTTATTTTTAGAAACTGTAAATAGGATTTTATTTTTGTAATTTTTCTTTTCCTTTTTGGACATTTTTATTTTTGGACTGGACATTATTATTATTTTGAAACCCTAAGGAAAGGTTAAAAATTAAATATAAACTGTTTGCAGGGAAGGACGACAGTTACTATACTGTCTCGGCCCCTCGGGTTCGTACACTGACATTGGAGTCGGTGGCCCGAGTCGACCTCAACGGTTCATCGCCCGTCTGGTACGGGAGGTAAGACTCTATGCACCCACGAATCCCCTGTCAGTGGGTTTTATTTTGTGGGACAACTCACACCCCTGTAGTTGAATGTCGAACTGGTATTACAATAACCAATACAACGAATATCCGACTGAGTTTCAAAATGGACGTTACTACTTTGACCATAGTGTGAATAGTGGTTGGGAACATCAACCTTTTGAAGATTATGGTCCATACCATGGTGAGCCCAATTACTATCCACATATGCACCGGTCATATGAGAAAAATTCTTATATTTCTCCTTTAGAAGAGTCTCTCAGGAAATTAGAAGAGTCGACACGTAGGATAGCTGAGATGAATAACTTAGTTTATGACGAAAGAAAACTTTCTATAGAGGAATCCCTCAAGCTGATAGCTGGTAGGTTTATAAAAGACCTACAAACTAATACCGCAAGTGCACGGTGTCGGTTGTAGCTTGTGCAAATACGGGTCGAATCCACAGGGACTAGGTGTGTGTAGTTGAAGCTTAAGATTTCACTAAAACTAAGTTGTAACAAAGAGTCTTGGTTGTGTTAAAACACACTTGAGATGATGGCAGTGACTGAACTGAAAAACAGTAGAATGTAAAGCAAGTAAACAGGAACATGCTAGGGCTTTTGAATCCACCTCTAACTCACACTGATTATTCATCACTGACAGTAACATTGTTTTTCTATAACCACCAGCAAGAGGGATGTCAATCGTCTATATATCAAGGGTCATTTTGATATGAAATCTCCTATCACAACTAAGGTATCTTCCCTAAGTATTAACTGTCTGTTTAAAGCACAATTAATCAAAAGAACAATATATAAAATTAAGCATGAGTTGCAGTTCAGCAACACTAGATGATTCTAACTACAATGGATGCCTGACATCCAATGTGAAAGACTAGTGTTGAATCCCTAAGATGGAGTTTCACTATGAGCATTTACACACATCATGGCTACTGACAAGAGCATGAATAACAAGCAATAAGCTAGGGCTTCATCTCAACCCTAGCAGAACAGGTTAGAACATAATTGACAGTGCAAAACAATTGAAAATAACACAAAACAGTTGAACTAAAAACAGGACAGTTGAGGAACTGGCTAGTCCAGTCCTCTTGGGTGAAGCTCTGGCTAGCCCAGGCATGCCCCATTACAACACCCAGAGACCCCTATTTATACATACAATGGAAATCCCAAAAAATCCCCAATTAACAGCAAAATTAGGGTTTGTAAAAAAATACAATTAAACCCAAGATTGGTTCACCTAACCTACTGATAACAACCCAATCAACCAACCCATGCTTCAATTAGACGTACAATCATGTTCCCCCAATTATCCCCAAATTATGAAATTAGGGTTTATAAGAAATAGAAATTAGGTTTACCTAATCACTGCAAACTCTTGATAGCTCTCACCCATGCTTCCTTACGGTCTTCTGATGCTTCCCACGCCTCCAATTGATCTATATCATCAACTAATTTCACCAACTCACTCCTAGGATTCAGAGGTGAGAGAATAGGCGAAATTAGTTGTTTGAGAGAGATTAGAACGTGATATAGGTGATGGGTCGAGTGTGTATGATGATTTGAGAAGAGATGGTGGTGGTTGTGGTGGTTGAGAAGGAGTTGGTGGCGGAGCAGGTGGTGGTCGTGGAGTTGCAGAGGAGAAGAAAGGGGGAGAAGAAGGAGAAGCCGATAGTTTTAGGGTTAGGGTGTGTTTGGGTTAGGGTATAGGTATTGGGTACTCGGGTGTTGAGCGGGTGTAGCAAATGTTGATGCGCAGCAAGGATGAGACGTTGGATGCGAAGATGATGGATCGATCTAACGGCGAGACGGAGGCAGATCTTGAGCGACCGTTGGATTCTAGATGCAACAATTCTGACGTTCCAGATGAGAGTTAGGTGCTATGATGTTTGACAGGAGCTTCAGAATTTGATGCACTGTGATGAAGCGACCGTTGGATGCATCTGTGGATCCAATCTGACGGCTACGAGCTTAGGCAGGCTTTGGGCTTGGGCTTGGACTTAGGTTAGAATTTGGGCTTAGACAATTCTGAGCCCGCTTCTTCTTTAAGAACAAATTCTTCCTTCCAAGCCCACTTCTAGTTGGTCCGGCTCTTGCAAACATCATTCTTCGCTGCCTTTCTGCGGGAGTCTTTGTCGTTTCTTTGCTCTTTTCACTCCGTGAGTTAACCAGGCTTTATTTAGTACCTAAAAATGCAAAATTAATTAAGAAAAGTATTTATTCTTGAAAACAATGAAAATACAGAATATGGGTTAAAATGGAGAATTAGAACACAAAAGATGAGTTAAATGCCAAGAAAAATATATAGAAATATGCACTTTTTAGCACTCATCAAATACCCCCAAACCTGAATTTTACTTGTCCTCAAGTAAAACAAAACTAAGGAAATCCTACCTATACCACTGTCGTTGGTCTCTCGAATGCATTTAGCATATGCACTAAGCCTTTTAAACCACTAAGTGTCCCTAGTGGACGAGTTAAGTCTCGTGAAGGTTTGCTTAGAACGTACCTACAAAGTTCTAGGTCAAAATATAAGCTCATATTCCATCAAATGTGACATGTGCAAGTCAGTTTAAGCTCACAGCAAAATGGAGATGTCAATCTAGCTATCAAAGGCACAATCCTAGCACTGATAACAAATAAAGACATGTGATAAGAGTGTAAAGTGTATCTACACATGTGTAAAGAAAGATCGGATGTTATGACTACTAATCACCAAGAGATAGTTTCTCAGGCTAAGAACCAAGGTCGAAATCTAGCTAGCTGTCCGGACTTTACGAGAATTGTGAATGAGTAGGAGGTGTTTCACAATTACTCGCGTTGTACATCAATGGCATACACCCTCCTTGCTTATTACAATGAAACAACAAAATGACTCTTTACATGACTCTTATTTACATTGACTACTCTCTTTTATTTTTGGAACAAGAGAAGATGGAATTGATAAATACTTGATTGATTTTTTCATTTTTTTTTTTGATTTTTTTTTTTTTGATTTTTTTTGAAAAGGAAACACTTTTGATACATATACAAAAGGAAACAAAAGATTACATGACACTTTGCAAGAGGTAGCCCTTTTTGATGCACCCAGTTAAATTCGATGGTTGTCTTTCTTAATGTAACCTCCACCTTCTATCCCAACCAACCAAAGAACAAGCTAGTCAAGTTTCGTTCAGTATTCTAAAGTGATTGGCAATCGTAACTTCCTATCAAACACCTTGAAGATCGAGGCCATACATGTATTGGTAGATCGTGCGCGTGCAAATTTCTTATCACTATGTGAATTGTGCTAGAATCAGGGTGCCTAAATATCTAGACTAAGACTCCTAATAATTACATATTTGCACAAGAGTCAACATTTCAAGGTAAATGAGCTCCATTTTTATGATTTTTAATTTTTTAATTTTTTTGAATTTTTTCGATTTTTTCAAAAGAAGAAGGAGTTCGTTTTCAATTATAGCATATTATCGTGGTATCTACTCTATACCCACAAACCTAAACTAAACATTGTCCTCAATGTTTCAAAATATGGAAAGAATTAAAATGCAACATATGGAAAGGGACATGCTGAGTAGAGTAAAAGGAGAGAGAATACCCGATTTCGGCGAAAGCAGAATTAAAACTCCGTTATCCAAGGCAAAACTACAACATATTCGGAGTCACAATGGATGAGCACAAAATATATACAAAAGGAAATTTAACTAACACATTATCTACAAGAAAATTTGGTTTTTAATGGGCTTGGACTTTTTGGGAAAAATTTGGTTTTGTCGGGAGACATTTGGCTTTGATGGGAAAAAGAAAAATTTTGGTTTTTTAGGGAAACATTTGGAAAACTTTGGTTTTTATGGGAGAAATTTTTGGTTTTTGAAATTGGGAGCAAGCCCACTGTTGGTCCTCTAATGGAATGGGAGGAAGGCTGCGGCCCACGAAACACTAAGTTTTAATTTTGAAAGTTTAATTTGGCCCAGTTGGTTAAGGCCCGACGTTTGTTTTAAAACTTTGGTTTCGAGGTCCACTCTTGAGTGGAAACAAGCCCACAATCGGTTACAAGCTCAGCTGGGTTTAAACCCAGAGTCCAAAATACCAGTCCAATGAAAGAATTTAAACAAGCCCACAAATTAAACAAACAAGCCCACAAAAATTAATTACAAACCCAACAGAAAATAAAAAGCCCAAAAATTGGCTTTAATATTACAAGCCCACAATTAAAAATTGGAAGCCCACAATTCGGGTTCTCTTAAATGGGTTACCTTTTAAGCACAGCCCAGCTGCTCTGATATTGTTGCAAAAACCCAGTTGGGCTTTGGTTCTTTTCCTTGGTGGCGTCCCAGCAGAGGAAAACAGGTTCAGAACAGCAGGTCCAACAGCAAATGAAGCAGATGCAGATGCAAATGCTATGCAGTGAAATGCAAAAATAGCTAATAAAACTACTAGAAAAACACAGCACCAATCCCCGGCAGCGGCGCCAAAAACTTGGTGGGCCCGGAGATGCGTGAAAATTAAGCGAAATGAAAACGCGGGCCTAAAGTAATACCGCAAGTGCACGGTCGTCGGTTGTAGCTCGTGCAAGTACGGGTCGATCCACAGAGACTGGGTGTGTTTGGAGTATTTAGCTACTTTGGGCTCTAAATTGCTATTGGGCTATGAATAATCAATGGGCTTTTGAGTGCTAATGGGTTATGAATACCCTTGGAATGAGTTGGGCTTTCAGTGGTTTTGATGGGCTGAACTTGGGTTCAGTTGGTTTCTGATGTGAATTGAACTGGGCTTGATCTTTGGATTGAACTGGGTCTTTGCCTCAGTGAACTGGGCTTCAGTTTGTACAAACAATGGACAGTGGGCTTAGAGAGTTTTTGGTCAAGAAGAAAAGAAGTGACCAGGAGAGACAGGTAACAGTGAGCAACAATGGCTCTAGGCCAAAACAGCAAAGATAGAGGAAGAAGGCAGTGAGGCAATAATACAAAGGCAGTTAGCCTAAGGCAAAGACAATGAAGAAAATTAAACAAGACAATGACTAAACAGCAAAGAACTAAACAACAATGCACTAAACAACGCAGTGACAAAAGATTGTGAAAGTGATGAAGATAGTAGTGAAATAATGAGGCAATGGATGATAAAACCATAAACACAAGGTAATAGTGAAGTAAATGTGACAGTACAATGAAACTACAAGCAGAGAACAATGGAACCAAGGCCTAAGCCAAGGGCAGGGGAGATGGTGAAGGTGAAATGGTGAAGGTGAGCCTAGGCATACTACTAGAGTGGGAAGAGAACCAGCTTGCTCACAGTCACTAGTGAGCACTAGTTTCTCCCCACTGCTCAATCAATCCAATGCTTCACAGGCTTTAGCCTAACATTCACACAAAACAGTAAACAACAATGGAGATAAACAGTGAAGCAAAGACAATAAAATGACAGTGTAATAAACCAAGGCCTAAGCCAAGGGCAATGGCAGTGAGCAAATAAGAATAACAGAACAGAGAAACAACACAACTGGGTTATGAATCCACCCTGTGACCTAGCCAGATAGTATAGTTCTAGGTTGAATCCTTAATGGAACTAAGTGACAGTTAAGGCCAACTTAAGATCCTAAGCATACAAAAAGGGAATAGCAAGATAAACAGCTTGCTCAACTGATGTGCTCCTAGTATTGACTGTCTTTTGACAGTACAATCAATCACAAGCACTAGTGAGCACTGAATTCTCCCATTGCTCAATCAAATCAGTGCACTAAGGCTTCTAACCTAACATTCCACTACCTAACAGTCCACTAAAGCTTCATCTGAGCCTCAGCTAATGAGAACATGAGAGAACAGATGGAACAACACATGATTAACAGGAACAACACAAAAACATCACATTAACAACAACAACAACAGGATATTAAAACAGGGAACATTACACAAAAACAGGGAACATCACATTAACAACAGGGAACATTACACAAAACAGAACATGAATATATGCAGAACATCAAAGTTCTGGACACTGGCTATTCCAGCATAAGCCAATTTCACACCCACAGTCCCCTATTTATACATACAATGGAAATCCCAAAAAATCCCCAATTAACAGCAAAATTAGGGTTTGTAAAAAAAATACAATTAAACCCAAAATTGGTTCACCTAACCTTCTGATAACAACCCAATCAACCAACCCATGCTTCAATTAGACGTACAATCATGTTCCCCCAATTATCCCCAAATTATGAAATTAGGGTTTATAAGAAATAGAAATTAGGTTTACCTAATCACTGCAAACTCTTGATAGCTCTCACCCATGCTTCCTTACGGTCTTCTGATGCTTCCCACGCCTCCAATTGATCTATATCATCAACTAATTTCACCAACTCACTCCTAGGGTTCAGAGGTGAGAGAATAGGCGAAATTAGTTATTTGAGAGAGATTAGAACGTGATATAGGTGATGGGTCGAGTGTGTATGATGATTTGAGAAGAGATGGTGGTGGTTGTGGTGGTTGAGAAGGAGTTGGTGGCGGAGCAGGTGGTGGTCGTGGAGTTGCAGAGGAGAAGAAAGGGGGAGAAGAAGGAGAAGCCGATAGTTTTAGGGTTAGGGTGTGTTTGGGTTAGGGTATAGGTATTGGGTACTCGGGTGTTGAGCGGGTGTAGCAAATGTTGATGCGCAGCAAGGATGAGACGTTGGATGCGAAGATGATGGATCGATCTAACGGCGAGACGGAGGCAGATCTTGAGCGACCGTTGGATTCTAGATGCAACAATTCTGACGTTCCAGATGAGAGTTAGGTGCTATGATGTTTGACAGGAGCTTCAGAATTTGATGCACTGTGATGAAGCGACGGTTGGATGCATCTGTGGATCCAATCTGACGGCTACGAGATTAGGCAGGCTTTGGGCTTGGGCTTGGACTTAGGTTAGAGTTTGGGCTTAGACAATTCTGAGCCCGCTTCTTCTTTAAGAACAAATTCTTCCTTCCAATCCCACTTCTAGTTGGTCCGGCTCTTGCAAACATCATTCTTCGCTGCCTTTCTGCGGGAGTCTTTGTCGTTTCTTTGCTCTTTTCACTCCGTGAGTTAACCAGGCTTTATTTAGTACCTAAAAATGCAAAATTAATTAAGAAAAGTATTTATTCTTGAAAACAATGAAAATACAGAATATGGGTTAAAATGGAGAATTAGAACACAAAAGATGAGTTAATTGCCAAGAAAAATATATAGAAATATGCACTTTTTAGCACTCATCAAATACCCCCAAACCTGAATTTTACTTGTCCTCAAGTAAAACAAAACTAAGGAAATCCTAACTATACCACTGTCGCTGGTTTCTCGAATGCATTTAGCGTATGCAATAAGCCTTTTAAACCACTAAGTGTCCCTAGTGGACGAGTGAAGTCTCGTGAAGGTTTGCTTAGAACGTACCTACAAAGTTCTAGGACAAAATATAAGCTCATATTCCATCAAATGTGACATGTGCAAGACAGTTTAAGCTCACAGCAAAATGGAGATGTCAATCTAGCTATCAAAGGCACAATCCTAGCACTGATAACAAATAAAGACATGTGATAAGAGTGTAAAGTGTATCTACACATGTGTAAAGAAAGATCGGATGTTATGACTACTAATCACCAAGAGATAGTTTCTCAGGCTAAGAACCAAGGTCGAAATCTAGCTAGCTGTCTGGACTTTACGAGAATTGTGAATGAGTTGGAGGTATTTCACAATTACTCGCTTTGTACATCAATGGCATACACCCTCCTTGCTTATTACAATGAAACAACAAAATGACTCTTTACATGACTCTTATTTACATTGACTACTCTCTTTTATTTTTGGAACAAGAGAGGATGGAATTGATAAATACTTGATTGATTTTTTTTTTTCTTTTTTTTTTCTTTTTTTTTTTGAGTATATACATTTTTTTTAATAAGGAAACACTTTTGATACATATACAAAAGGAAACAAAAAAATTACATGACACTTTGCAAGAGGTAGCCCTTTTTGATGCACCCAGTTAAATTCGATGGTTGTCTTTCTTAATGTAACCTCCACCTTCTATCCCAACCAACCAAAGAACAAGCTAGTCAAGTTTCGTTCAGTATTCTAAAGTGATTGGCAACTAAAACTTCCGATAGAACACCTCAAGGATGAGGCTATACATGTATTGGTAGATCGTGCGCGTGCAAGTTTCTTATCACTATGTGAATTGTGCTAGAATCAGGGTGCCTAAATATCTAGACTAAGACTCCTAATAATTACATATTTGCACAAGAGTCAACATTTCAAGGTAAATGAGCTCCATTTTTATGTTTTTTTCAATTTTTAATTTTTAATTTTGATTTTTTCATTTTTTTCAAAAAGGAAGAGTTCAAAAAGAAGGAGTTCTTGTTTTCAATTATGGCATGTGATCGTGGTATCTACTCTATACCCCCAAACCTAAACTAAACATTGTCCTCAATGTTTCAAAAGATGTAAAGAATTATAATACAACATATGGAGAGGATTATGCTGAGTAGAGAAAAAGGAAAGAGAATACCCGATTTCGGCGAAAGCAAGATTAGAACTCCGTTATTCAAGGCAAAAATCCAACATTTTTTTTTAGCCGAGATCATATTGGATTAGCACTATATATACAAAAGAAACAAAAGATTTAACTAAGAAACTATCTACTAGATTTTATACGAGAAAATTTGGTTTTTAGTGGGATTGGACTTTTTGGGAAAAATTTGGTTTTGTCGGGAGACATTTGGTTTTGATGGGAAAAAGAAAATTTTTGGTTTTAAAATCGGGAGCAAGGCCTTTTGGTTTTAATGGGTTGCTGGAATAAAATTTGGTTTTTTAGGGAAAAAGAAAAATTTTGGTTTTTAATGGGATAAGGAGACCAAGCCCACTGTTGGGTTTTGCGAAGCCCAGCTACGTTTTTGAAAAAAAACAGGCCCACTGCTGGTGAGTAAAGCTCACTGTTGGTTTTTGGAATTTTGGCCCACTCGAAGTTTGGTTCAGGCCCACAGTTCAGAAACAAGCCCAGGTAACAATATGAAATTTGGGCTCTTAAATAGCCAAAGGTCGAGGCCCAACTGGGCTTTGAAAACGTTTTCTGTTTTTGGGTCAAGCCCACAGTGTAAATGTTTAGTTTTCAAATGGATGTTAAGCCCACAGTCCCAGAAATTTAGTTGGGCTTTGGCTAGCTACTAACTAAAATATGAGGCCCAACTGGGCTTTCAAAAGTTCAGTTTTCTTTAATTAAAACAACAGGCCCAAATCAATCTAAAACCACAAGCCCACAAGCAATTAAACAAACAAGCCCACAAGAAATTAATTACAAACCCAACAGAAAAATGGAAAAAATTATTACAAGCCCACAAATTAAAAATGGAAGCCCACAGGTTGGGTTCTCTTAATGGGTTTAGGCTTACTTGCTTAAGCACAGCCCAGCTGCTCAGTTAGGTTGCAAAAGCCCAGTTGGGCTTTGGATCATCCTAAGCTTTGGCTTTTCTGAGGCCCAGTTGGGCTTTGGTTCACCTCTGCAGCTTACAGCCCAGTTGGGCTTTGGTTCAAATTGTTAAGCTTGACAGCAACTTCAGCAGGCCCAGTTGGGCTTGTGATTTGCTACTGATTGGCTTGTGATTTTTTTCCTCAGCAGCACAGTCCTGTTGGGCTTGGTCTTCAGCAGGCTCACCAGCTCAGGGCTTTGCAGCAGGAGCAGATCAGCAGCAACAGGTGCAGAAGCTCACAGGATTCTTGGCCTGGCACCAGCAGGAGCACCACAGCAGCACAAGAGCACCAGCAGCACCAGGTGGTTCAGTTCAGGGCTTGCAGCAAGGCAGGGCAGCAGGTGGTTCAGTTCAGTGCAGGCAGGGCAGCAGCAACAGATTTTCAACAGCACCACAGCAGATTTCAGGCAGCAGCAGCAGTTCAGTGGCAGACTTAGCAACAACTCAACAGGAGTTACAGCAAGCAAAATCAGCAAGCAAGCATAGGAGTTACAGCAAGCAGAGTTCAGTAACAACCCAAAAGAAAGAAAGAGCAATTGCGCCGCAACCGAGTCCCCGGCAGCGGCGCCAAAAACTTGGTGGGCCCGGAAATGTGTATAAAATTGAAGTGAAATGAAACGCGGGCCTACAGTAATACCGCAAGTGCACGGTCGTTGGTTGTAGTCCGTGCAAGTACGGGTCGATCCACAGAGACTGGGTGTGTTTGGAGTTTCTAGCTATTTTGGGTTTCTAAATTGCTGTTGGGCTTTGAATGGTCAATGGGCTTTGAGTACTAATGGGTTTTGATAACAATGGGCTTGGTAGTATTTTGATGTGAACTGGGCCTTTGGGCCTTTGAGGGACTGAACTTCAAATGTAGCAGTGAACCGAGCTTGGCTTTTGAAGTGGGCTTTTGCCTTTCCCTAGCAGTAGCTGTGATCTGGGCTTGGCTTAGTAATGAGCTTGGGCTTTTAGCCTTTGGTTTCAACCCTAACAGTGTGCAATGGGCTTAAACCAGTGAACCAAAACAGGAAAATGGATTAAGATACTGAAGAAAAGTGCCAAGGAGACAGTTGCACACCAAGGCCTAAGCCAAGGGCAGTGATGTGAAGAAAATAGCAAATGAAAGAAAGAAAACAGTAAACAATGGAATGAGTCTAAACATGAAAAAGAGCAAAACAAAACAGTGAAGACAAGAGGATGAACTCAACTGATCATGCCAATTCTTCCATACAGCAGGTAAAGGTAAAGGTTCAAGCCTGCCTTTTACCTAAGGTGTTTCACCAATGGATAGTTGAATCACAACTAAAGTGTCAATCCTAAGCACTAAATGTCTGACTAAAGCACAATTAGTCAGAGAATTTGACAATGTCAATAAGGTATGAGTTGTGGTAATATCACATAGTTTTATCCTAACTACAAAGCATACATGATATGCACTGTGAGAGTAAAATGTGGTTTACCTTGATTCAATTCTATCCTAGAACATTTCACACATCTAAGAATGACATGAACAACATGAGAACATTACAAGACATAACAGAACATACACATTAACAGAGAACATACACATTAACAGAGAGCATACACAGAACAGAACATAATATGAACAGCAAGGGAGCGACCGTTGGATTCAACTACCATCTAATCTGAAGGCTTGGAATTTCAGCGCTGTGGTGTTTGGCAGAGACTTCAGATTTTGATGCTCTATGAAGGAGCGACCATCGGATGCTTCTGAGAACTGATCTGATGGCTGAGAACGGAGGCGTTTTTGTGTGTAGAAAATGAGGTTGTGCGCACCATTCTTCGCGGCTTCCTTGCGTAATTTCTTCCGGCTTTTCACTACTCTTCAACTCTTTTCCGCTCCGCTATTCATCCAAACTTTATTTATTACCTAAAAATGCAAAATTAAGTAAGAAAAATATTTATTCTTGAAAACAATGAAAATACAGAATATGGGATAAAATGTAGAATTAATGCATAAAAGATGAGTTAAATGCCAACAAAAAGGGATAAATATATACAATATTTGGCACTCATCAAATACCCCCAAACCTGAATTTTACTTGTCCTCAAGTAAAAACAAACTAAGGAAATCCTACCTATACCACTGTCGCTGGTCTCTCGAATGCATTTAGCGTATGCACTAAGCCTTTTAAACCACTAAGTGTCCCTAGTGGACGAGTTGAAGTCTCGTGAAGGTTTACCAGAGGTGTGCCTACAAAACCTAAGGACAAAATATAAGCTCAGATTCCATCAAATGTGACATGTGCAAAACAGTTAAGCTCACAGCAAAATGGAGATGTCAATCTATCTATCGAAGGCACAATCCTAGCACTGATAACAAATAAAAGACATGTGATAAGAGTGTAAAGTGTATCTACACATGTGTAAAGAAAGATCTGAAGTTATGACTACTAATCACCAAGAGATAGTTTCTCAGGCTAAGAACTGAGGTCGAAATCTAGCTAGCTGTCCGGACTTTACGAGAATTGTGAATGAGTTGGAGGTATTTCACAATTACTCGCGTTGTACATCAATGGCATACACCCTCCTTGCTTATTACAAAGAAACAATAAAATGACTCTTTACATGACTCTTATTTACATTGACTACTCTCTTTTATTTTTGGAACAAGAGAGGATGAAATTGATAAATACTTGATTTTTTTTGTATTTTTCTGATTGATTTTTTTTTTTTTTTTTTTTTTTTTTTTTTTTTTTTTTTTTTTTTTTTTTTTTTTTTTTTTGAATATATACACTTTTGATACATCACAAAAAGAAACAAAAGATTACATGACATTTTGCAAGAGGTAGCCCTTTTTGATGCACCCAGTTAAATTCGATGGTTGTCTTTCTTAATGTAACCTCCACCTTCTATCCCAACCAACCAAAGAACAAGCTAGTCAAGTTTCGTTCAGTATTCTAAAGTGATTGGCAATCGTAACTTCCTATCAAACACCTTGAAGATCGAGGCCATACATGTATTGGTAGATCGTGCGCGTGCAAATTTCTTATCACTATGTGAATTGTGCTAGAATCAGGGTGCCTAAATATCTAGACTAAGACTCCTAATAATAATACATATTTGCACAAGAGTCAACATTTCAAGATAAATGAGCTCCATTTTTTATGATTTTTCATTTTTTTAATTTTTTTTTGAATTTTGATTTTTTAATTTTTTTTGAAATTTTGAACTGTGTGCTTCCCAAGTCACAAACTATGTGGATTTTTTTGAAATTTTGAACTGTGTGGATTTAATTTTTTTTCAAAAACTTGGTGGCTCTCTAAAAGAGTCACAAACTATACCTGCAAGTGCACAGGGTCTAGTGTATAGAACAGGGCAAGCAGGGTCGAACCACAATGACTTGGGTGTGTATTGAAGCTACAATTTAACTACTACTGATTCAAATTGAGGGTAACCAAAAGGGGGGGTTTGTGTCGATACGACAAAGACGTTGGCAGAGATTACAACAGTAAAATAAAGATGCAATTACAGAGATGTTAACACTGAGAATAGAGATACTAGGAATGTCAAATCCACCACTAACTCACTCTATATATATTCAGCTAATCATACTACTCTTGTCCTTGTAACAGATAAGGGAGATGTGTCAATTCTACCACTTACCTAAGGTGTTTCACCAATGGATGTCTCAATTGCAGCTAAAATATCAACCCAAAGCACTAATTGTCTATTTAAGTACAACTAGTCAAAGGATTCATCACAGTCTCTAAGGCATGAGCTGCAGCACTATCAACACAGTTTTATCCTAACTACACTGGATGCCTGACATACAATGTGAGAGTAAAGCATTGATGCACTGAAAGTGAAACTATCCTAACAATTTTAAACATTCAAGAGCAATAAAATTCACATGAATAACATAGCTGAGACTCAGGGTTTCATCTTCACCCTAGTAGAGTAAATTAGAACATAACTAACATTGGAATTCAAAAGAGGCTAACACATGACAGAGCAACATATGAAACATTTGAGAAACTGGCTAGTCCAGTTCTCTAAAGAAGTGAAGCTGGCTAACCCAGCATAACCCATTACAACACCCAAAGACCCCTATTTATACATACAATGGAAATCCCAAAAAATCCCCAATTAACAGCAAAATTAGGGTTTGTAAAAAAAATACAATTAAACCCAAAATTGGTTCACCTAACCTACTGATAACAACCCAATCAACCAACCCATGCTTCAATTAGACGTACAATCATGTTCCCCCAATTATCCCCAAATTATGAAATTAGGGTTTATAAGAAATAGAAATTAGGTTTACCTAATCACTGCAAACTCTTGATAGCTCTCACCCATGCTTCCTTACGGTCTTCTGATGCTTCCCACGCCTCCAATTGATCTATATCATCAACTAATTTCACCAACTCACTCCTAGGGTTCAGAGGTGAGAGAATAAGAGAAATTAGTTGTATGAGAGAGATTAGAACGTGATATAGGTGATGCGTCGAGTGTGTATGATGATTTGAGAAGAGATGGTGGTGGTTGTGGTGGTTGAGAAGGAGTTGGTGGCGGAGCAGGTGGTGGTCGTGGAGTTGCAGAGGAGAAGAAAGGGGGAGAAGAAGGAGAAGCCGATAGTTTTAGGGTTAGGGTGTGTTTGGGTTAGGGTATAGGTATTGGGTACTCGGGTGTTGAGCGGGTGTAGCAAATGTTGATGCGCAGCAAGGATGAGACGTTGGATGCGAAGATGATGGATCGATCTAACGGCGAGACGGAGGCAGATCTTGAGCGACCGTTGGATTCTAGATGCAACAATTCTGACGTTCCAGATGAGAGTTAGGTGCTATGATGTTTGACAGGAGCTTCAGAATTTGATGCACTGTGATGAAGCGACCGTTGGATGCATCTGTGGATCCAATCTGACGGCTACGAGCTTAGGCAGGCTTTGGGCTTGGGCTTGGACTTAGGTTAGAGTTTGGGATTAGACAATTCTGAGCCCGCTTCTTCTTTAAGAACAAATTCTTCCTTCCAAGCCCACTTCTAGTTGGTCCGGCTCTTGCAAACATCGTTCTTCGCTGCCTTTCTGCGGGAGTCTTTGTCGTTTCTTTGCTCTTTTCACTCCGTGAGTTAACCAGGCTTTATTTAGTACCTAAAAATGCAAAATTAATTAAGAAAAGTATTTATTCTTGAAAACAAAGAAAATACAGAATATGGGATAAAATGTAGAATTAATGCACAAAAGATGAGTTAAATGCCAAGAAAAATATATAGAAATATGCACTTTTTAGCACTCATCAAATACCCCCAAACCTGAATTTTACTTGTCCTCGAGTAAAACAAAACTAAGGAAATCCTAACTATACCACTGTCGCTGGTCTCTCGAATGCATTTAGCGTATGCACTAAGCCTTTTAAACCACTAAGTGTCCCTAGTGGACGAGTTGAAGTCTCGTGAAGGTTTGCTTAGAACGTACCTACAAAGTTCTAGGTCAAAATATGAGCTCAGATTCCATCAAATGTGACATGTGCAAGTCAGTTTAAGCTCACAGCAAAATGGAGATGTCAATCTAGCTATCAAAGGCACAATCCTAGCACTGATAACAAATAAAGACATGTGATAAGAGTGTAAAGTGTATCTACACATGTGTAAAGAAAGATCGGATGTTATGACTACTAATCACCAAGAGATAGTTTCTCAGGCTAAGAACCAAGGTCGAAATCTAGCTAGCTGTCCGGACTTTACGAGAATTGTGAATGAGTAGGAGGTGTTTCACAATTACTCGCGTTGTACATCAATGGCATACACCCTCCTTGCTTATTACAATGAAACAACAAAATGACTCTTTACATGACTCTTATTTACATTGACTACTCTCTTTTATTTTTGGAACAAGAGAAGATGGAATTGATAAATACTTGATTGATTTTTTCATTTTTTTTTTTGATTTTTTTTTTTTTGATTTTTTTTGAAAAGGAAACACTTTTGATACATATACAAAAGGAAACAAAAGATTACATGACACTTTGCAAGAGGTAGCCCTTTTTGATGCACCCAGTTAAATTCGATGGTTGTCTTTCTTAATGTAACCTCCACCTTCTATCCCAACCAACCAAAGAACAAGCTAGTCAAGTTTCGTTCAGTATTCTAAAGTGATTGGCAATCGTAACTTCCTATCAAACACCTTGAAGATCGAGGCCATACATGTATTGGTATATCGTGCGCGTGCAAATTTCTTATCACTATGTGAATTGTGCTAGAATCAGGGTGCCTAAATATCTAGACTAAGACTCCTAATAATTACATATTTGCACAAGAGTCAACATTTCAAGGTAAATGAGCTCCATTTTTATGTTTTTTTCAATTTTTTATTTTTTATTTTCATTTTTTTTCAAAAAGAAGGAGTTCTTGTTTTCAATTATGGCATATTATCAAAGTATCTACTTTTCACCCCCAAACCTAAACTAAACATTGTCCTCAATGTTTCAAAATATGAACAAAATTATAATACAACATATTAAGAGGATCATGTTGAGTAGAGAAAAAGGAAAGAGAATACCCGATTTCGGCGAAAGCAATATTAGAACTCCGTTATTCAAGGCAAGAATCCAACATATGTCAGCCGAGATCATATTGGATTAGCAAAATATATACAAAAGGAACAAAAGGGTTTTAAGAAATTTTATCTACTGGATTATGTACAAGAAAATTTGGTTTTTAATGGGATTGGACTTTTCGGGGAAAATTTGGTTTTGTCGGGAGACATTTGGTTTTGGCGGGAGACATTTGGAAACTTTTGGTTTTTTAAAGGGAGCAAAGAGCTTTGTGTTTCTTGGGAATTTTGGAAAAGAAATTTGGTTTTTTATGGGATGAGGAAAAATTTTGGTTTTTAAAGGGAGCAAAGCCTTTTGGTTTTTAATGGGTTAAAGAAAAAACTTTTGGTTTAAATGGGATGAAGAAACCTTGGTTTCTATTCGGGAAAAAGCCCAGATAATGGGTAGATCTTTTAGTGCTTTTGGAGAGGCCCAGCTGTGGCTGGCAGAGACGAGGGTGTGGTGGCGATGGAGTTGGTGGATCTGTTGCAGAGGGATGGGGGAGAAGACGGAGAAGAAGGTGGTCGATGGAAAATTGGGTAAGGTCTGTTTGGCTGACGGGTATAGGTGTTAGGTGCTCGGGTGTTGGGAGGTTGTAGCAAATTGGATGAACAGCGAGGATGAACCGTGGGATGTGGAGATGATGGATCGATCTAACGACGAGATGGAAAGAAGCGAGGAGCGACCGTTGGATGCGGAAGTACAACGAAACTGACGTCTCAAGATGGAGTTAGGTGCTATAGTGTTTTTCAGGATCTTCAGATTTTGATGCACTATGATGAAGCGACCGTACGATGCTGAGATGATCCAATCCGACGGCTGAATATGAAGGCGGGTATGGATATTGTAAATGGGTTTGGGTGAGGGTTTTGGGCCTTGGGTATGCCAAGCCCATATCTTCTTTAAGAACAATTCTTCCTCTTCAAGCCCAGTTCTAGCCTTTTGGTCTTGCGCACAACATTCTTCGCGGCTTCCTTGTGTGATTCCTCTTGGCTTCCACCACTTTTCTGCTCTTTTTGCTCCGTAATTCATCCAAGCTTTATTTAGTACCTAAAAATAAAAAATTAATTAATAAAAATATTTATTCTTGAAAACAATGAAAATACAGAATATGGGATAAAATGTAGAATTAATGCACAAAAGATGAGTTAAATGCCAAGAAAAATATATAGAAATATGCACTTTTTAGCACTCATCAAATACCCCCAAACCTAAATTTTACTTGTCCTCAAGTAAAACAAAACTAAGGAAATCCTACCTATACCACTGTCGCTGGTCTCTCGAATGCATTTAGCGTATGCACTAAGCCTTTTAAACCACTAAGTGTCCCTAGTGGACGAGTGAAGTCTCGTGAAGGTTTGATTAGAACGTACCTACAAAGTTCTAGGTCAAAATATAAGCTCAGATTCCATCAAATGTGACATGTGCAAGACAGTTTAAGCTCACAGCAAAATGGAGATGTCAATCTAGCTATCAAAGGCACAATCCTAGCACTGATAACAAATAAAGACATGTGATAAGAGTGTAAAGTGTATCTACACATGTGTAAAGAAAGATCGGATGTTATGACTACTAATCACCAAGAGATAGTTTCTCAGGCTAAGAACCAAGGTCGAAATCTAGCTAGCTGTCCGGACTTTACGAGAATTGTGAATGAGTTGGAGGTATTTCACAATTACTCGCGTTGTACATCAATGGCATACACCCTTCCTTGCTTATTACAATGAAACAACAAATTGACTATTTACATGACTCTTATTTACATTGACTACTCTCTTTTATTTTTGGAACAAGAGAGGATGGAATTGATAAATACTTGATTTATTTTTTCATTTTTTTCATTCTTTTTTTTCTTTTTCTTTTTTTGAAAAGGAAACACTTTTGATACATATACAAAAGGAAACAAAAGATTACATGACACTTTGCAAGAGGTAGCCCTTTTTCATGCACCCAGTTAAATTCGATGGTTGTCTTTCTTAATGTAACCTCCACCTTCTATCCCAACCAACCAAAGAACAAGCTAGTCAAGTTTCGTTCAGTATTCTAAAGTGATTGGCAACTAAAACTTCCGATAGAACACCTCAAGGATGAGGCTATACATGTATTGGTATATCGTGCGCGTGCAAGTTTCTTATCACTATGTGAATTGTGCTAGAATCAGGGTGCCTAAATATCTAGACTAAGACTCCTAATAAAAATACATATTTGCACAAGAGTCAACATTTCAAGGTAAATGAGCTCCATTTTTATGTTTTTTTCAATTTTTAATTTTTAATTTTGATTTTTTCATTTTTTTCAAAAAGAAGGAGTTCTTGTTTTCAATTATGGAATATTATCAAAGTATCTACTTTTCACCCCCAAACCTAAACTAAACATTATCCTCAATGTTTCAAAATATGAACAAAATTATAATACAACATATGAAGAGGATCATGTTGAGTAGAGAAAAAGGAAAGAGAATACCCGATTTCGGCGAAAGCAATATTAGAACTCCGTTATTCAAGGCAAGAATCCAACATATGTCAGCCGAGATCATATTGGATTAGCAAAATATATACAAAAAGAACAAAAGGATTTTTAAAATTTTTATCTACTGGATTATATACAAGAAAATTTGGTTTTTAATGGGATTGGACTTTTTGGGAAAAATTTGGTTTTGTCGGGAGACATTTGGTTTTTAATGGGTTTTGAAAAGAAAAATTTGGTTTTAAAATCGGGAGCAAGGCCTTTTGGTTTTAATGGGTTGCTGGAATAAAATTTGGTTTTTTAGGGAAAAAGAAAAATTTTGGTTTTTAATGGGATAAGGAGACCAAGCCCACTGTTGGGTTTTGCGAAGCCCAGCTACGTTTTTGAAAAAAAACAGGCCCACTGCTGGTGAGTAAAGCTCACTGTTGGTTTTTGGAATTTTGGCCCACTCGAAGTTTGGTTCAGGCCCACAGTTCAGAAACAAGCCCAGGTAACAATATGAAATTTGGGCTCTTAAATAGCCAAAGGTCGAGGCCCAACTGGGCTTTGAAAACGTTTTCTGTTTTTGGGTCAAGCCCACAGTGTAAATGTTTAGTTTTCAAATGGATGTTAAGCCCACAGTCCCAGAAATTTAGTTGGGCTTTGGCTAGCTACTAACTAAAATATGAGGCCCAACTGGGCTTTCAAAAGTTCAGTTTTCTTTAATTAAAACAACAGGCCCAAATCAATCTAAAACCACAAGCCCACAAGAAATTAAACAAACAATCCCACAAGAAATTAATTACAAACCCAACAGAAAAATGGAAAAAATTATTACAAGCCCACAAATTAAAAATGGAAGCCCACATGTTGGGTTCTCTTAATGGGTTTAGGCTTACTTGCTTAAGCACAGCCCAGCTGCTCAGTTTGGTTGCAAAAGCCCAGTTGGGCTTTCGATCATCCTAAGCTTTTGTCTTTGTTCAGGCCCAGTTGGGCTTGGCTCAACTTGTTAAGCTTGGCAGAAACTTCAGCAGGCCCAGTTGGGCTTGTGATTTTCCCCTCAGCAGCACAGTAGCACCAGCAACAGCAGGGCTACACAGCACTCAGCAGCAGCAACATGCAGCAGCACAGCAGCAGCAGTCTTGGCAGCAGCAGAGGCTGGCAGCAGCAACAGGAACAGGGAACAGCAACAGGTGTACAGCAGCAACAGCAACAGCACCAGGCAGCCAGCAACAGCAGGAGCCACAGCAGCTCAGGTTGGCAGCAACACCAAGGGTTGAGCACAGGTAAAGCAGCAACAGGTCCTTGGCAAGCAACATGTCAGTTGGAGAAGGCACCTGTTACTCAACAGAGTTATCAGTTAAGAGCAAGCTACAAAGAACAGGAAAATTACACTAGATGCTACACTAAATGCTCATGCAGGAATGCAATGCAAAGATGAATATGCAAGTTATGATGCAGAAATGTAAGCAAGAAAACAACTTCAACACAGCACCAGTCCCCGGCAACGGCGCAAAAAACTTGGTAGGTTTCTAAAAGACCTACAAACTAATACCGCAAGTGCACGGCGTCGGTTGTAGCTTGTGCAAATACGGGTCGAATCCACAGGGACTAGGTGTGTGTAGATGAAGCTTAAGATTTCACTAAAACTAAGTTGTAACAAAGAGTCTTGGTTGTGTTAAAACACACTTGAGATGATGGCAGTGACTGAACTGAAAAACAGTAGAATGTAAAGCAAGTAAACAGGAACATGCTAGGGCTTTTGAATCCACCTCTAACTCACACTGATTATTCATCACTGACAGTAACATTGTTTTTCTATAACCACCAGCAAGAGGGATGTCAATCGTCTATATAGCAAGGGTCATTTTGATATGAAATCTCCTATCACAACTAAGGTATCTTCCCTAAGTATTAACTGTCTGTTTAAAGCACAATTAATCAAAAGAACAATATATAAAATTAAGCATGAGTTGCAGTTCAGCAACACTAGATGATTCTAACTACAATGGATGCCTGACATCCAATGTGAAAGACTAGTGTTGAATCCCTAAGATGGAGTTTCACTATGAGCATTTACACACATCATGGCTACTGACAAGAGCATGAATAACAAGCAATAAGCTAGGGCTTCATCTCAACCCTAGCGGAACAGGTTAGAACATAATTGACAGTGCAAAACAATTGAAAATAACACAAAACAGTTGAACTAAAAACAGGACAGTTGAGGAACTGGCTAGTCCAGTCCTCTTGGGTGAAGCTCTGGCTAGCCCAGGCATGCCCCATTACAACACCCAGAGACCCCTATTTATACATACAATGGAAATCCCAAAAAATCCCCAATTAACAGCAAAATTAGGGTTTGTAAAAAAATACAATTAAACCCAAGATTGGTTCACCTAACCTACTGATAACAACCCAATCAGCCAACCCATGCTTCAATTAGACGTACAATCATGTTCCCCCAATTATCCCCAAATTATGAAATTAGGGTTTATAAGAAATAGAAATTAGGTTTACCTAATCACTGCAAACTCTTGATAGCTCTCACCCATGCTTCCTTACGGTCTTCTGATGCTTCCCACGCCTCCAATTGATCTATATCATCAACTAATTTCACCAACTCACTCCTAGGATTCAGAGGTGAGAGAATAGGCGAAATTAGTTGTTTGAGAGAGATTAGAACGTGATATAGGTGATGGGTCGAGTGTGTATGATGATTTGAGAAGAGATGGTGGTGGTTGTGGTGGTTGATAAGGAGTTGGTGGCGGAGCAGGTGGTGGTCGTGGAGTTGCAGAGGAGAAGAAAGGGGGAGAAGAAGGAGAAGCCGATAGTTTTAGGGTTAGGGTGTGTTTGGGTTAGGGTATAGGTATTGGGTACTCGGGTGTTGAGCGGGTGTAGCAAATGTTGATGCGCAGCAAGGATGAGACGTTGGATGCGAAGATGATGGATCGATCTAACGGCGAGACGGAGGCAGATCTTGAGCGACCGTTGGATTCTAGATGCAACAATTCTGACGTTCCAGATGAGAGTTAGGTGCTATGATGTTTGACAGGAGCTTCAGAATTTGATGCACTGTGATGAAGCGACCGTTGGATGCATCTGTGGATCCAATCTGACGGCTACGAGCTTAGGCAGGCTTTGGGCTTGGGCTTGGACTTAGGTTAGAGTTTGGGCTTAGACAATTCTGAGCCCGCTTCTTCTTTAAGAACAAATTCTTCCTTCCAAGCCCACTTCTAGTTGGTCCGGCTCTTGCAAACATCATTCTTCGCTGCCTTTCTGCGGGAGTCTTTGTCGTTTCTTTGCTCTTTTCACTCCGTGAGTTAACCAGGCTTTATTTAGTACCTAAAAATGCAAAATTAATTAAGAAAAGTATTTATTCTTGAAAACAATGAAAATACAGAATATGGGTTAAAATGGAGAATTAGAACACAAAAGATGAGTTAATTGCCAAGAAAAATATATAGAAATATGCACTTTTTAGCACTCATCAATAGCTGAGACGAACGAAAGAATTGCTCGAAATAATCTTAATTTTCAATCCAGTGTCTCCAATAATACCCTTGAAAATGAGGATAGTTATTTGCATAATCAAGATTACGAGGATATAATTGGTAACACTACTTGTTTTTTAGATGAGGTTCAACCATTTTAATGTTATTATAATGATTATGATGAGGATAGTGTTGATGAAGAATTTGAAATAAATAGGCATAGTGATAAGGAATTTGCCACTCCAACTGAGCTTAATAATAATATTATTTCTAGATCAAATCCAAATAATTTTAATAATTATTCACCTATTCAAAAGGACGAGGATTTGACTAGAGATACCCCAGTTTTAGACAATGTAGTATTTCCTTTTGATTACGAAGCTAATAATGGTTTAGAGGAACGAGTATATTTTGAGTCTAGCGATTTAGAAACAATAGACTTAGAAAAAGAAAATGAACTCGTCGAGATGAGTGAGGATGTACCCGACTTAGAAGAATCAATTGACCATTTTTATGAATTAGATGACCTTGAAATTAGGGAAGTCGTGACTAGTCTTTCTAGAGACACTGAAAACTCTAAGTTTGGGGGTGATTATCATTCTCCATGTGATATAACTCTTAGAAAGGTCCCTCACTTGGGACTTGACATATGTGCCTCAACCATTTTACAATATTATCTTCATACACGTTTTCCTGAACCTAGTGGCGTCCACAAGAAATTTCAGTTATTAGAAACCCATCCTCTGGTTGATGTGGTTTACCCAGGCTATGATACCCAGATTGACTTTGTTTTTCCACCAAATATTTTTCTTCCAAATGTGGGAATGTTTGATTTTCAAATGTGTCGAATATTAAGTTTTGAGACTAAACCTAATTACTTTAGGAGATTAGGGTCGACATACTTGTTTAAGGAAGATCACCACTCTCATTGTGGTCAGCTGTGTAAGTCAAATCTGATTGACTTAGAGGATCCTCAATTATTCAGGTTATTATTATGTGCTTCTAAGTTTTTATTTGAGTTTTTACAGACTCTAGAACCTGAACATTTGGATCTAACCTATGAGGAAACGCAACCCATGAAAATATTTTATTTGGACCCAGTTATAGATCCTGAACCTGAACCACAACTAGATGTAGTTGTCTTAAACAGGAAACTAGACAAGGGTTTGCTTTATTTGTTCATTTTCTTGGCATGTTGCAGATTCCTTTTACTTGTGATAGCTCTATTTGGTTTTGATGACCCACAGATATTTCGGCTATTACTTTATGATTCTATGAGGTGACTAATCCTTTCTTAGTCTGGCTGAAGACGTTAAACTTAGCACTTCTTGGAAGGTAACCCATTTTCATGCAACACGGTAATATCTTTCCTTATCTCTTTTGCTTCAAATGGTAACAGTTTCTCCTTGTTCATGCTTTTAATTTCACCTTTGGAACATTGAGGACAATGTTAGATTTAAGATTGGGGGTATAGAAGAAACTTTTTAGTTGCATAATTAAACTCCAGAGCCTAGAAATTTATGCCTATTAAGGATGGCACTAACCAATCTAAGTGGATGGAAGCATTTTGGCTGTAGGAGTGAGGAACCAATCTGACTAGATGGAAACATCTAAAGAGTCTATTCATAAAAGCACAGAGCTCAGGTGTTAGAAATAACATGATAGTTTCACCATATCTCGTTGAGTCCTTTTCACTTCTGTTTTTATTTTGTTTTGTTTTTAAACTATGTTTCTCTAAGTGATTAGGTGGGGCTCACGATTCAAGTTGTTACCAATGCTAGGGTGAATTAGAGTGATTGAGATTCAAAAAAAAAAAAAAAAATTGAGACCAGACCATCAGACCAACTGGAATAAATTCAATAAAGTCGACCATTGGAACCCTTGTATATGCCAGTTGTGTTGACCTAGAGTTAGGATTATCGACTACTGGTACCCTTGTATATGCCAGTGTGTTGATATTAGTCAGACTAGTCTCTCAGTCCATTATGATAGGTTCATTTTGGCGGAGGCCTTCAGACAGATATGAGAAACACCGTTCACCTAGTAAACATCAAAACCATCTGTGTTCTTCTCTATATCCATCTTCTTGATCTATCCATGTGATTAGTTTCGACTCCGGATATTGATGTCCATAGTGCAACTATCTGAGTAGAGCTCTGTTACTTTATATGAATTTTAGTATGCTTGAGTGCGAACTCGTGTACATCAATTGGAATTTCGCATCAGGGTATTTCCTCCTGTAGTCAATAAGTATGCCAACCAAGGAGATTCTTTAGTGCCTTCCAAGGTTCTGTGTAGATAGTTAGGGTCTGGAGTAAAGGTTTTGTGGGTATACCTCTGGTAAGCCCTCCGGAGACAACCCTGCTCCACTAGAGACACCTAGGGGTTTAAAGGCTTATTGCATACGCTAAATGAAATCGACGATGCCTGCGACAGTGAGTTAGGATTTTATTTCTATTTTATTTTTGCTCGAGGACTAGCAAATAATAGGTTTGGGGGTATTTGATAGACACATTTTTGTGTCCGATTTGTCTCGATTTTATATACTGTTAGGGCTCATTTTTGTACTTATTATGGTGTTTTATTTATTTGTAGGTATTTTTGGCCAATAAACATTTTTGGAAAAAATTGGCTCGAAAAGTTGTCGGAAAGCACCCAGAGGACACTTGCTATTCGGACCCCCGGTTTGGATAAGGGGCACCCCCATGACACCCCTTAAGGCAGCCGCTAAAGGAGCCCCTACTCTGGTTAGGGGGACACCATTTTCATACTTTGAACACACGGGTTTTGGCGGGAAATTTTCTTCCTTTCCTGCGCAATTCTCTGGCAGGATTTTCATCAAGTTTTAATTGGAAATTTTCGTGGGATTTACTTGGTACTAGCTGGTGGAGATAAAACAGGAATGATAAGTGTTTTATATTCGAAGAATTAGGGATTTACGCGGAGTTTAAACGAAACAGGGGAAAATAGCTTTTGATGGGTTTGTTTGGATTTTTGAGATGTTTCTATGAAGATTCAATCGCTGATTTTTATCAGGATGGACTGGATTGGGCCAAACAATGTTGGTATAGGTGATCAAATTGACCGACCTGGGCTAGATATTGATTTGAAGCAAAACAGGGGTTACGTGAAACATGGAAATAAGAAAGTTTATCGAGATAGTTTGGTTGGAAATTACGTGCAAGTTTGGAGAGGATATTTTGTTTGGATTCTTCCAGGGTTAATTACCGGATTTAGAAGAGTTTGGACAAAATCAAAACACGCGTGAAGGAAGAGATAAAAAAGGAAAAAAAACTCTGTAACTTTTGGTGAAAGGAAGGGGAGATTTTATCGAGTATTTTTGGTCATGTTTCCTATATATAGGTTGATAAGGAGTCATAAATGGAGGTTAGACAGTTTGGGGCCTTTACGTAGTTTTAGAGGAGGCTCTGGTACGAAGAAATCACGCTGCAGAGAAAGTTACAGCAGCGGGAGGAAGAAGACGAAGCTGAAGAACATTGGACAGACAAAGACAGTCGCAAAGGCAGTCTTTTTCAAACAGCATAACAGAAGTATCGTTGTTCAACAATAATAGATAACATATATCATAAGCTTGTAAACTTTTCTCTGTAACAGTTCAACCCGTTGTAACAGCTGTTTGTAACACCGTTGCAGCGTTGCAAACTGTCTGCTTTATTAGTTTTCTCTTGTTTTTCACCTATTTGAGCTATGAACAACTATTTTGAGTACGTGAATAATATGAGGAGCTAAACCCTTTTGCTGAGGCGACGGAGGAATCCATTTTACCAATTACTATGTGGTAATTTCTATTTAATTAATTTGTACAATATCGTTTATGATTATTTGCACTGAACTGAAATTGAATATATGATTCTGATTAAGTGGTTGTGTTCTCAATTGACGGGTCATGCTTAGGTTAGTCTTTTGATGGTCCATGTTTTCTATTTACAACTATTTTTTTGAGAATTTACTTGTCTAGGTGAAATTATTAGAATCACTTTAAACGTAAAGAGTTGCATAAATATTGATTAGATTAAATCACATAGAAATTGGAGATTGGTGGAATCCGAGTCTCGATGCTTTTAAAATCTTGAAAACAACTTCATCTTGAGTTTTTATTTTAAGTCTAAAACAAATCTTCACAAGTCTTTAAGCGAATCACTTTTCTTACCACTTAAAAAACTACATCAGAAGGTCAACTAATCAACAAGGAAAAATCACAGATTATCCACCACCCTAATTTGCAACTGGATGATGTTAATGTACTGAGATGCTTCTTTGAGATTCCGACTGCACCAAACCCACCAATATACTTGGGAATCCATTTCAAGAGAGGTAGAAACAGTGCCTATATGTTCACGGACTTGCTCAATAGGACGAAACGCAAAGATCGAGGATGGATAACAAAATGTATAAATCAGGTAGGAAGAATGCTATTGATTACCTCTTCCCTCCAGCCAACATCCAATCACGCCATGCAAACACAAATGATACCAGTACATGTACATAAAATTATGGACCAAATCATGAGAAACTTCTTTTGGGGTCATGACAAAACTGCAACAAAGCTACACCCAATTGGTTGGCAAAGAGCTACAAGGCCAAAACACGCAGGAGGGACTGGTATACGGAAAAGCCGCCAGCACAACCAGGATTTACTCATGAAGAAAGTATGGAAGGTGCATGGTGATGAAAAGTCGATTTGGGCCACAATGAGCAAAGAGAAATACCTAGCTACACAACCAACCGTTCCTATCAAAGCCCATCAAAAAACCAGAACCATCGGCGAGCCCTATATGTGGAAGAGTTTAACTAACCTAGCATTTTTTTTGCAGGACCAGTGTTTCACAAAAATTGGAGATGGCCAAACCACTTCAATCCTTGATAACTGGATCCCACACCAACTAACTCAACTCATCAACCTACCTTTACCGGACATCCGAGTAACAACATTAATCGAAAACACTACAAATACTTGGAATCATAACCTCCTCCACACCATGTTCAATAACACCACCGCACACCACGTCCTCAACATCCACTTACCAAAAGATCCAATGGTAGACACTATTATTTGGCCACACTCAAAATACGGTGAATACATGGCTATAACTGGTTATCAGGTGCTCATTACCTGAAAAAGCGGGGGTCTAACAACCACACCCAATATTTCGCTTAGAAATCTGTATGGACTAACTCCAATATACTTTCATGAGAATCAACTGGACAGTCAGACTCAATCTTACTAAAAGTATATCAAAGAGTTATATCTATATTTCTTAATTCAATCCGCAATCAAACAAATACGAATTTGCGAGTCATATTGAATATAAGAAATAACTTGAACGGTATCAAAAACCAATGTCCAAGTGTCAATCAATTTAATCAACAACCAAAGGTTGGATTCACAATTGATTGAACTTACGCACAACCTGTGATATTTCAATTATATAAACAAATATAATGCTGAAAAAAATAACACAGACACCAGAAGTTTTGTTAACGAGAAAACCGCAAATGCAGAAATACCCCGGGATCTAGTCCAGATTTGAACACCACACTGTATTAAGACGCTACAAACACTAGCCTACTCCAAGTTAACTTCGGACTGGAATGTAGTTGAGCCCTAACCAATCTCACACTAATTAATGTACAATCGCGTTCCTTACGCCTCTAGAACCACACCGGATTCTGCGCACTTGATTCTCGTAGCTGATCTCACACACAACTAAGATTTGCTATAACCCAAAGTCGAAGACTTGATAAACCAATCTGTCTCACACTGGAAAAGTCTGTTGGATAGATAAATTTGTCTCCCACAGATAAACCTATGAATTTTATTCCGTCTTTTGATAAATCAAGGTGAACAAGAACCAATTGATATACCAGAATTATATTCCCGAAGAACAGCCTAGAAATATCAATCACCTCACGATAATATTAATCGTATGGTAGCGAAACAAGATATTGTGGAATCACAAACGATGAGACGAAGATGTTTGTGACTACTTTTTATCTTGCCCATCAGAGATTAAATCTCGAGCATATCTTAGAGAAGATAGTACTCAATCACGATAGAAAACAACAAGATCAGAACATGCAACTACAGAGAAAATAGTTGGGTATGGCTTCACAATCCCTATGAAGTCTTCAAGTCATTAACCTAAAGGATTTCGTGAAAAACCTAAGGCTAAAGGAGAATCGACTCTAGTCGCAACTAGTATCACACAAGAGGTGTGGGGATTAGGTTTCGTAGTTTCTAGGTTCTCCTTTATATAGTCTTCAAATTAGGGTTTGCAATCAATGCAACCTTGGTAACAAAGCATACAATATTCACCGTTAGATGAAAAAATCACTAATTCAGTCAAATTTTGGTGAATTTTGCATACTAATACGAAAAATCACTAATTTAATATCAAAGGAAAGCATTACTTTGCGTGCCTCTGATTGAGTACTTCCACATGCATCTTAATCCTGACACTTCAGTAGATTCATGCTACTCGACTGGGAGCGAGTATTAGTCGTCATGCCATGTCAGTATTATGAGTTCAAGTGGGGAACATGGCATAAAATAAATACTCCAAAATTTACAGAATTTTTGGGATTTTTGCTACACGCACCATTCTGGATAAATTTCATATATAAAAAAGCGGGTGTCTAACAACCACACCCAATATTTCGCTTAGCAATCTGTATGGACTAACTCAAATATACTTTTAAGAGAATCAACTAGACAGTCAGACTCAATCTTATTAAAAATATATCAAAGAGTTATATCTCATTTTCTCTATTCAATACTTACTCAAGCAAATAGAAATCTGCGAGCCTAGTTGAATACAAGAGAAATCACTTGAACGGTACCAAAGACCAATGTTCAAGGATCAATTAATTTCAACCAACAACCAAAAGTTGGATTTCCCAATTGATCGATTTAACGCACAACCTGTGATATTTCAATTATATAACAAAATATAACGCGGAAAAGAAATAACACAAACACCAGAAGTTTTGTTAACGAGGAAACCGCAAATGCAGAAAAACCCCGGGACATAGTCCAGATTGAACACACACTGTATTAAGCCGCTACAGACACTAGCCTACTACAAACTAACTTCGGTCTAGACTGTAGTTGAACCCCAATCAATCTCACACTGATCTAAGGTACAATTGCGCTCCTTAGTATCTGATCCCAACAGGATACTACACACTTGATTCCCTTAGATGATCTCACCCACAACTAAGAGTTGCTACAACCCAAAGTCGAAGACTTTAATAAACAAATCTGTATCACACAGAAAAGTCTACGATAATAGATAAATCTATCTCCCACAGAAACACCTACGAGTTTTTGTTCCGTCTTTTGATAAATCAAGGTGAGCAGGAACCAATTGATAACCCGGACTTATATTCCATAAGAACAGCCTAGAATTATCAATCACCTCACAATAATCTTAACCGACTAGCGAAACAAGATATTGTGGAATCATAAACGATGAGACGAAGGTGTTTGTGACTTCTTTTATATCTTACCTATTGGAGAAATCAATTTGAAGCCAATCTCACAATTGTACTCAAATACGATAGAAACAACAAGATCAGATCACGCAAATACAGAGAAAATAGTTGGATCTGGCTTCAAAATCCCAATGAAGTCTTCAAGTCGTTAACCTACAGGGTCTCGAGAATAAACCTAAGGTTAAAGGAGAATCGACTCTAGCTAATAAAACTAGTATCACATAGGAGGTGTGGGGATTAGATTTCCCAGTTGCTAGAGTTATCTTTTATATATACTTTCAAATCAGGGTTTGCAATCAATGTTAGCTTAGTAACAAAGCATGCAATATTCACCGTTAGATGAAACCTGATTAGATTCAAGCTAATATCTTTCAACCGTTAGATCGAAACTTAGCTTGTTACACACAAATGAAATGCAAGTTTTAGGTTTGTGTAACCGTACCCAAACATGTACATTTAGTTGGTTCAACAATAGATAACCAAATGGTTAGCTATATGAACACTTTCATATCAACCACATTCTTCTTTACCACAACTAGTTCAAATGACTCAAATGAACTAGTTAAAGAGTTGTTCAATTGCTTAGATCTTATAGAAGCATACAAGACACAATCGAAGAAAAAACGATTTAATTCACTCGAATCAATGCATGAACTTTATAGCCACGGTTTGCAATTATGCATTCCTTAGATTATATAAGTTTGAGTTCACGAATAACCGTTTTTAGAAAATAACCAACCTAAGTACGTGGACTGGTACGCGGACTTAAGTACCCGAAATAAGTTTGTTTTCAGTTCACAAACTCCAGCATATTTTCACGGGATGTGAACTTCCTATGGTGCGCGTACTGGTACGCGGACTTTAGTTTCGGTTTTCCTGAGCAACAAAGTACGCATAATTTGGTTCAAAGAATAAGTACTTACACATATGTGTTACTACACAATGTTTATATCCTTCCAAGGTTGTATATTCTAAACTCTCATTTCAATAATTGAAACATTCTTAGAGGACGTTATATAGTTGTTATTCACAAACCATTTTTCGTCAAAGCCATTTTCAAGTAATTGAAACTAATATGACTTTCGTCACTAGTAAAGATGAACTTGGCCAAAACGAAAGCTTACAAACACATATTTAGAGAAATAGATAAGCGAGATAAACTCGGCTCGAAATAGCAAATGTGCATAATCATAGTCTATATAGCAATACGACTTTTGTCCCAAGATAGGAGATAGAGTAAATAGAATTTTGAGTGATAGATAAGTTCAAGTATCCACATACCTTTTAGTCGATGAAGTTCCATAAGTTCCTTGAGTAGTTCTTCGTCTTTGTATGGTGATCGCCATGGAGTCCTGAGCTCAACTACACTTTCTATCCTAGTCCGAGACTTATCTAATAGTAGACTACAAATAAAGACTTATAGTTTTGATCACTAACATTGAAAAACATGCTTGAGATAGCAACGCATGCGAGTCCGACCGAGCAGTGGTCTAAAAGTCTCCCCCTTTGTCAATTTTAATGACAAAACTATCAATACGTATGGAATACAAAATAAATAAATAAACTTTGTAGCTTCTCTTCCACATGTATGATCTCCTTGGTTCTTCAACATTAATCGAAATCTTCGTTACTTCCAAGTACTCCAATGATTCCAAAGGTTGTAAGTTTAGCATCATCGTTGTTGAAAATCCGTAGCTATAACAATGAGAAAATAAGAATTCTCAATCATTGTTACACATTGTCATAGTATTATTACACAACATCAAAGTTTAATTGTATCACAACTTCGACAACAATACTATGGTAATATGTATCACTGCCTCTTAGTCAATACTCCATCTCACATGCAAACCACTCCCCCTTACATAATGATCCGAAGACCATATGTATTTGTAGTGTGAACTATAATTCTCCCCCTTTTCGTCAATAAAATTGGCAAAGGTACGAAAACTAGTGGGATCCTGATGAAATTTCCATAGAGACATTTCATGACCAAAAGCAAGCACATATCAACCTTTTAGATGCAATCATAAATCCGAAGCTAAGTGCTTTCATCAAGGAGATTATAAATATACAAGATAACCCCTATAATATTCCACAGCCGCACTCCCCACAAAGATTTGGCAATTAAGCACAAGTTCAATTAAGAACTCTCCTCCATAAAATGTCGTTCCTGAAAGAACAACAAGAGCGACCTTAATTTCACAAGAAAATAAGGATTTCTTTTGACATAACAAATCACATAAGAATATGAATTTGAATGCAAAAATACTCAATTAAACTAACCACAAGAAAACCCATGACTAATTTAATCGGAAATGCTCAACATAAGAGAACTTACGGAGAAAAAACTAAAAGAACCAAAAGAGACTGATTAGCTTAGTTGGTTATGCTCGACATAGGGAACCTTACAGAGCAACAACTAAGTTAATCAAAAGAGAATGATCAACCCAGTCGGTTGTGCTCAACATAAGAAACCTTATGTAAAAAATACAGTACATGCACAAAAAAGTGGATCAGATATCGACCAAATACTGTGGAATAGACAAGGATTCATCCTATTTTCCATCACTATTTACACAATAACATACAATAGACATAATCCTCGTAAACAAAAGTTTTATCCTTTCTTCCATCAAAATATGACATAAAAGGCTTTAACTTTTATAATGTCAAAATTTCATTCATTCTTTTATCAATACATACATTTCGACACACGAAAGACTTAACTTTTGATAAAGTATGGTACAATCATAGTTCACGGACGCAAACACACATATCCCATAACAAATTTTCAAAATATAAAACCATAAATATTAATACTGCAAAAATCATCTTCCAAACAATATTAGGATTTAACCAAATAAACCTAAAAAATAAATATGAAAACATTGGACATAGCTATGTGTAATCACAATAATGGTTATTCCGATCTCTAGTTATTCTTCCTAAAAACACAAGAATAAAATTATCATCAGAAAATTTACTAGATGTTGAGGCCTCTGAAAAATTCTTTATCGTCCCCAAACTCCTTGTCGTCAACATCCATGGGAACATATGGTTCGTGACGAAATGAGTCAATTCCAACAAGTCTTCTAGGCTGAAGATGTCGAACCAGGGCCTTCTGAATTTCAAGAGATCTCAAAAAAAAAAGAGCCTTTATTTGTTGAATCTTCTTCCTTGTCTCCTTTAATTCTTCAAGAACATCAGAAAACTTCTGAGAATTTGAAGGAACAACTCTTGGTTTCCTCACATTCCTTCTTTTTCTTTTCAAAGTTGGAGGCAACAAAGATTTCTCTTTTTCCTTCATGATTGATGGCTTGGCAATCATATTAACATCTTTTCCATCAGAAGAATGATGCTTGGAGTATCCATAAGAATATGGATTTGTGAGAGGAAATCAAAATTTAAACTCAATAAGTAGTCTTGGAAAGAGTTTCAGGGAGGGAAAAAGGAATGTAGGGTTACGCAACCTTTACCAGGTTCGTGCACACACAACTCGGAACCCTAGAAAGAGTAGAATTATCGAGAATAACCCTCCTTTATTGATAGACAGGGATTTTCAAAAACAAAAAGAAGAAAACAAACTTTTACTAAAGCCCGAGAGGTGCACAACCTTGTCTCTTTCGATCAGGCACATGAAATAAGATACACAAAACAACACAATCAAGTTGTGTTGCGGTGAACAACAATCTGTCCACCATGTTCATTTTAAGAGGAATCCATAGACCTATGTCTATCAAAACGATTGGACCATACTTTCTCTATAATGGTCTTGTTTTATCCTCGGAAACTAACTTCTTAGATGAAGATAAAATCTTACATACCTCGGCGGTCTTTTGAGCAAGTTTAAGCTTGCTTGCTAATCGATTTGCTCTTCGTTGAAGTTTGTTGACATGTCTCAGTTTGTGTTTGTACTTGTAATACTTTGATAGTTCATGACCTTTGAGTGAACAATATGATCATGTCAATATTGGATATAACTCAGGCATCTGAGATGTGCAAGCTGCTAGACACATAGTGGTACCTGAAATGTCATCCACAGAGTTTCTAATGGAAAGGTCAATTGTTTCTTCCAGATTGGTTGAGTTTTCTTCTGAAAGAATATCAAGATTGATGTATGTATTGCTACAATTATCAAAATCAATATTTTCACAAAGAAGTGCAACACTTGATTTTTCGTCTTCATTAGAATCATAGTTATCAGACATTTCATCAAGAATTGCAACAAGACCTTTGTTCCAAGTGTATTTCTTTCGATTTGGACACTCATTTGTAAAATGACCAAAACCTTTACACTTAAAGCACTGAGGCATATCCTCGTCATAAGTTTCATCATTATCCCTATTTTTAGGAGGAACACGATTACGTGGTTTATCTGATGGCTTGGATTTATCTCTGGAGGACCGTTTACTTCTCTTCAAAAGAAGATCCCTAAACTGTCTTGTGTTCAACGAGACTGACTTGTCAAGATCTTCATCTGATGAATCAGCCTCAGAAAGATCATCGCCAGAGACGTAAACACTTTTACTTTTATCAAATAATTTAGTGTTCTTTAGTGCTTTGAAAGCAACATCCTTACTAGACTTGGATGTATGCTCATGATCAAAGATCTTTATCTTCCCAACCATAGTATTTCTGGACAGCGTTGCGAGATTATTTCCTTCAACGATGGCATGCTTCTTAGAATCGTATCTAGATGGAAGCGATCGGAGAATTTTCATCACAATGTCCTTTTCAGGAATGGTCTTACCCAATGCAAAAGATGCATTAACAATTTCAGACACTTTGTGATTAAACTCATCAAATGTTTCTTCATCTGCCATACGAAGGTTTTCCCAGTCAGAATTTAAGTTTTGAAGTCTAGCTTCTTTCTCACTGGTATTTTCTTCAAATACGGTTCCTAAGATATCCCAAGCTTCTTTAGACTTAGTACATGTAGTCACATGGTGATGAAGATCTGGGGTAATGGCATGTATGATAGCATTCAAGCCGTCAGAATTTTGCTTTGTAGCAAGAATTTCTTCTGGACTATATCTACCAATATCCTTCGGTATAGATACATCGCCTTCTGTATTAACCGGAGGATCATAGCCATTAACAACACGTACCCATGTTTGAAAATCACGAGCTTGAAGAAATGAACGAATAGCAATTTTCCACCGTAAGTAGTTTGAGCCATCGAAGACTGGTTGCCCGTTTATGGAGATAGAATTTCTGTCCATACAGTCAGATCGCTACAAACACAGACTTGTAAGTCTTTAAACGTGTTTGCCTGCTCTGATACCAATTGAAAAGGCGGGGGTCTAACAACCACACCAAGTATTTCGCTTAGCAATCTGTACGGACTAACTCCAATATCTCCCCCCTTTAATGCCAACAACCTAAACTGAAAACACTAACCATTTTTTATGTACCGCTGTATTTTTTCGTACCCCAAACGTATATTTCAACCAAAGCGTATTTTTGATAATTCGTTGGATTATCTTCATCTCCAATAACAGGCGTTCATTTTATTTATTTTCTTTCTCTTATTTTCTCTTATTTTCTCTGCTCTCTTTCTCTTCTAAGTGAAAAATTCTGCAACTGAAATGAAAAACAACCTACGTTTTAAACGTTTTGCAGACGATCAATGGTGGAGATCATGGATTGAGTTGGTTTCTTTTCACTTCCTCGATTAGGTATGCAAGATTTCTCATCTCTACAACTGAATCTTTTCTAAATGGTATAAATATTTCCCATTACATAACAATTACGAACCTAACGAAAATTCATAAAACCCATCCCTACAACTGAATCTCTTCTAAACAACGAAAATTCATAATACCCATCCCTGCAACTGAATCAATCACGGAGATGAAGTATTGAGTTGGTTGTTTTTCACTTCCTCGATTAGGTATGCAACAGTTCTCGAATTGTTTGATTTTTGTAATCTGAAATTCTAGGGTTTTTGTCAATTTTGGGGATTTCATCTCACATGTGTTTATCAATGATTTTGAAGGGTTTGTGTTCAATATTAATATCTATTTGCGTACCTCTATATATGTATCGGAAAATAGGGTTTTTAGTTGGATTCAATTGAATAAGCTTTTTAGGTAAAAGACTATTTGTGTTCAATTGGGTTCAATTGAATTCAGGTGATACTTATTTAGGTACCTCTAAAGTTTGAGGTAAAAGACTATTCGTGTTCAATCATACTGAAATCAATTGAATAAGATTTTTAATTGGCTTCATGGTAACAGGGGATTTTAGTAAATAGTGTTTTTTAGATTACTCTTATATTCATTTTTAGCTTTCGTAATTGTTATGCCTGATATAGATTTTACAAATGAAACATTGTAGGTATCCAGATGAGGAAGTTGGTGAAGTGGCCATATGCGTAAGCTTCATGGTAACAGGGGATTTTACAGATCACTAATATTGAGGTTAATTAACTGCTCTTTTATCTCCTTTTGTTGTCTAGCTTACCACTAGCATGAAAAAATGGACTTCTCTAGACATCAGTACCATTTTTTAATAAAAAACTCCTCTCTTCCAGAATCAATGCTGCATATGTTATTTGATATAAGAGCAATTTGATTTCATCTATCATGTTAATAGTTGTTTCTCATTCACTGAGATAAAAAATTCAAAGGAAGATATTTCTGTGTGTGCAAGGGTATGGGATGCTTACTGAGATGCGTGAAATCTCAGAGTTACATCCAGTGCCTGATGCTTATATATCTCTAAGTTGTATTACTTTATTTAGTTGAATGGTCCACTATTGTACATGTAGAACGGACAACATAACATGAGTCTTATACTGCGTAACCATTAGGTAATATAAACATGTGCAGTAAATTGAGCATCTTGGAGCATTGAATTAAAGTGTGTGGCCCCTAGCTAACGTTATCAAAGTAATGGTCGTCGACTGTTATCATGTAACAATAATACACAATGGGGTAATGAAATTGTGCTTCTACGTTTATATATTTTTAACTTTTTAGCCAGCACCTGATGGATACCATAGGTTAGCCATGTATATGTTCTTTTGTACCTTTCAAGAAAACCTAAAAGCTATGATGTTTAACAGGAGGTATATTGTACTCTTTAAGATACAACTGACTCAATAATCTTTAGTGCAATAATATTTTTAGTTGGATTCACTCAGAAATGATTCATATGTGGCTGATCCAAAGCCATAATCTGAAGAGACCGATCTAAATAACGACCGAAAAACAAGCAATCTGTTTATGGTCACTGGTTGCCTGTAATGTTGAATCTTGATTATGTTGATCTCATTAGAACCATTCCTTTAAGGACACAACTGAACTTCTGTGATCTGGAAGAGAAATGTTTGCCTGCTGATAACGGGAATTATTCGGGGAATTGTAGAATTGTTTTGATTTTTTGAAATTTGTGGTGTTTATTTTGATTGAGGAATTGTTTTTCAGAAGATTATTATGAAGTAAAGCTTACAGCGATAGAACTTTTGGGAAATCTATCTGAAGCAAAATTTGTAAAGCATATCATGATTTTGTTGATGTAAGCAAGTCTGTGTGCTCCATGTCAAACTTAGGTTTGCCGTTCATCTGTTAACGAAATCATGATATGATTTATTTGTATTTGCAATGGAAGACCAACAAGATTGTAATTGAGAAAGGGGTCGTGTTCCTATTAAACATCAGCGAAAAATGACAGAGGAGCAGAGATTGCAACGAAATGAGTGTAGGCGAAATCAGTATAGAGCTAGGCGGCAAAATGGGCATGGACAGTTGTATGTTGCTTTTTCCAGGGGAGTCTCAAGAACCACAACAAAAGTATTAGTTAAGAATGGGGCTCTTCCAGATATTGCTGGAAGGTGTACCAGAAATGTTGTTTTTCAAGAGGTCCTGAAATCATGTAATAGTGTTGGGTGATGTATTTCTGATTGATTTAATTCTAAATAAAAAGAAATAAATATTTAATGTTGGTATCTTCCTGAGAAACATTTTATTGTATGGTCATATTTTTCGAACATGGAATAGCGTATGTAAGAGCATATAGTTTGCCGACGTGCAACGCACGTGCACTCCACTTGTACTTTTAAGAGAATCAACTAGACAGTCAGACTAAATCTTACTAAAAGTATATCAAAGAGTTATATCTCACTTTCTCGATTCAATACTTACTCAAGTAAATAGAAATCTGCGAGTCTAATTGAATACAAAATAAATCACTTGAACAGTACCAAAGACCAATGTTCAAGGATCAATCAATTTCAATCAACAACCAAAGGTTGGATTTCCCAATTGATCGTTTCAACGCAGAACCTGTGATATTTCAATTATATAACAAAAGATAATGCGGAAAAGAAATAACACAGACACCAGAAATTTTGTTAACGAGGAAACCGCAAATGCAGAAAACCCCCGGGACCTAGTCCAGATTGAACACACACTGTATTAAGTCCGCTACAGACACTAGCCTACCACAAACTAACTTTGGTCTGGACTGTAGTTGAACCCCAATCAATCTCATACTGATCCAAGGTACAGTTGCGCTCCTTACGTCTGATCCCAGCAGGATACCACGCACTTGATTCCCTTGGATGATCTCACCCACAACTAAGAGTTGCTACGATCCAAAGTCGAAGACTTTAATAAAAAAAATCTGTATCACACAGAAAAGTCTACGGTAATAGATAAATTTGTCTCCCACAGAAATACCTACGAGTTTTTGTTCCGTATTTTGATAAATCAAGGTGAACAAGAACTAATTGATAACCCGAAGTTATATTCCCGACGAACAGCTTAGAATTATCAATCACCTCACAATAATCTTAATCAACTAGCGAAATAAGATATTGTGGAATCACAAACGATGAGAAGGTGTTTGTGACTTCTTTTATATCTTGCCTATCGGAGAAATCAATCTCAAGCCAATCTTACGATTGTACTCAAATACGATAGAAACAGCAAGATCAGATCACGCAACTACAAAGAAAATAGTTGGGTCTGGATTCACAATCCCAATGAAGTCTTCAAGTCGTTAACCTATAGGGTCTCGAGAAGAAACCTAAGGTTAAAGGATAATCGACTTTATCTAATACAAATAGTATCACACAGGAGGTATGAGGATTAGATTTCCCAGTTGCTAGAGTTCTCCTTTATCGACTTTCAAATCAGGGTTTGCAATCGATGTTAGCTTAGTAACAAATCATTCAATATTCACCGTTAGATGAAAACCTGATTAGATTCAATCTAATATCTTTCAACCGTTAGATCGAAACTTATCTTGTTACACACAAATGACATGCACGTTTTAGGTTTGTGTAACCATACCCAAACATGTACATTTAGTTGGTTAAATAATAGTTAACCAAATGGTTATCCATATGAGCACTTTCATATCAACCACATTCTTCTTTACCACAAATAGTTCAAATGACTCAAATGAACTAGTTAAAGAGTTGTTCAATTGCTTAGATCTTATAGAAGTATACAAGACACAATCGAAGCAAAAATGATTTAATTCACTCGAATCAATTTGATGAACTTTAAAGCCACGGTTTGCAATTATGTATTCCTTAGTTTATATAAGTTTGAGTTCACGAATAACCATTTTTAGAAAATAACCAACCTAAGTACGCGGACTGGTACGCGGACTTAAGTACCCGGAATAAGTTTGTTTTCAGTTCACAAACTCCAGCAGATTTTTACGGGACGTGAACTTCCGGTGGTGCGCGTACTGGTACGCAGACTTTAGTTCTGGTTTTCCTGAGCAGCAAAGTACACATACTTTGGTTCAAGGAATAAAGACTTATACATATGTGTTACTACACAATGTTCATATCCTTCCAAGGTTATATATTCTAAACTCTCGTTTCAATCATTGAAACATTCTTAAAGGACGTTATATAGTTGTTATTCACAAACCATTTTTCGTCAAAGCCATTTTCAGGTAATTGAAACTAATATGAATTTCGTCACTAGTAAAGATGAACTTGGCCAAAGCGAAAGCGTACCAACACATATTTCGAGAAATAGATACGCGAGATATACTCGGCTCGAAATAGCAAATGTGTATAATCATAGTCTATATAGAAATACGACTTTTGTCTCAAGATAGGAAATAGAGTAGATAGACTTTTGAGTGATATATAAGTTCAAGTCTCCACATACCTTTTCGTCGATGAAGTTCCACAAGTTCCTTGAGTAGTTCTTCGTCTTTGTATGATGATCGCGTTGGAGTCTTGAGATCAACTACACTTCCTTTCCTAGTCCGAGACTTAGCTAATAGTAGACCACAAATAAAGACTTATAGTTTTGATCACTAACATTGACAAACATGCTTGATATAGAAACGCATGCGAGTTCGACCGAGCAGTGCTCTAACGATATAAATATATTGAATTGCTCAATACACATGTAATTAAAGAGGCATGTGCACTCATCACTTTTAAATGGCTCAACTTCTTTGCAGAATGATGGCGCATTAAATACAGGGTTTTACAATTTTAGCCCTGAACTAAAATCCACCATCAATATTAAGTGCCTTGCTTAGTACATAACAGTGACATTGTTGCGGGGTAAGTACTAGATGGTGACAGACGAGGATAAAAATCGAAAAGGCGAGACATGTAGAGGTTACCGGGAAAAGTTTGACTGACCTTTGGCAACAGGTCCGTGCGGCTGGTGATCTTCGTACCAGCGAGCTGCTAGTTCGGCCATGGAGCGTTGGCGCCGCGGGCCAGCTGCCTTTCTCCGTGCATGGTCCGAAAGGAAACCCTCATTTACTCAAATTCCAAAGCCTCTATGTGTATAAGAGGGAATCGACCTTCCCTCTTATTCCTGTTTTTATTTGCTCGCCCATCTTCGTGTCTTCATCTGCAGCAGCAAGCTTCTCACCATCGGTAGTACAGGTGCGTCAACTGTCAGCGGCAAGGTAAGCAGTCTTGTTCGCTCCTTTGTCCTTTTTTATATGAATTCTTGTATGGGCTGCATTCGTAGTTTCAAAATTCCATTCAATTCTGAGTGAATCCTTTTCGTTGATAGCGTTGAAGTGAGCATCAACAACATCAGTAACAGAGTGATTAACAGTAATTAGGAGGATTAACAGCAAGACCAGCAGGAGAGTTCGAGGTGAGTGCCGCTGCTTTTTTTTTGTTTTTTTTTTTTGTAAAACCTAGTTTTAGGTTTTCGGCTGCGGGCATAATTCTCGCAGCAAAATTTTACTTTTGTTCGAGCAGGTGAAGGTTTCTACTCGACACGGCTATAGGCGTTCCGTGGCCATTTTTTTTTTTGCGTGAATGCATCTCCATTCACCATTCTTGTTAGTATGTGATCCCCATACTTCTTCATTCATGAGCTTCGACTATTGGTGAGTACATCGAATATTGATACTAATACGAAAAATCACTAATTTAATATCAAAGGAAAGCATTACTTTGCGTGCCTCTGATTGAGTACTTCCACATGCATCTTAATCCTGACACTTCAGTAGATTCATGCTACTCGACTGGGAGCGAGTATTAGTCGTCATGCCATGTCAGTATTAAGAGTTCAAGTGGGGAACATGGCATAAAATAAATACTCCAAAATTTACAGAATTTTTGGGATTTTTGCTACACGCACCATTCTGGATAAATTTCATATATAAAAAAGCGGGTGTCTAACAACCACACCCAATATTTCGCTTAGCAATCTGTATGGACTAACTCAAATATACTTTTAAGAGAATCAACTAGACAGTCAGACTCAATCTTATTAAAAATATATCAAAGAGTTATATCTCATTTTCTCTATTCAATACTTACTCAAGCAAATAGAAATCTGCGAGCCTAGTTGAATACAAGAGAAATCACTTGAACGGTACCAAAGACCAATGTTCAAGGATCAATTAATTTCAACCAACAACCAAAAGTTGGATTTCCCAATTGATCGATTTAACGCACAACCTGTGATATTTCAATTATATAACAAAATATAACGCGGAAAAGAAATAACACAAACACCAGAAGTTTTGTTAACGAGGAAACCGCAAATGCAGAAAAACCCCGGGACATAGTCCAGATTGAACACACACTGTATTAAGCCGCTACAGACACTAGCCTACTATAAACTAACTTCGGTCTGGACTGTAGTTGAACCCCAATCAATCTCACACTGATCTAAGGTAAATGTGTATAATCATAGTCTATATAGAAATACGACTTTTGTCTCAAGATAGGAAATAGAGTAGATAGACTTTTGAGTGATATATAAGTTCAAGTCTCCACATACCTTTTCGTCGATGAAGTTCCACAAGTTCCTTGAGTAGTTCTTCGTCTTTGTATGATGATCGCGTTGGAGTCTTGAGATCAACTACACTTCCTTTCCTAGTCCGAGACTTAGCTAATAGTAGACCACAAATAAAGACTTATAGTTTTGATCACTAACATTGACAAACATGCTTGATATAGAAACGCATGCGAGTTCGACCGAGCAGTGCTCTAACGATATAAATATATTGAATTGCTCAATACACATGTAATTAAAGAGGCATGTGCACTCATCACTTTTAAATGGCTCAACTTCTTTGCAGAATGATGGCGCATTAAATACAGGGTTTTACAATTTTAGCCCTGAACTAAAATCCACCATCAATATTAAGTGCCTTGCTTAGTACATAACAGTGACATTGTTGCGGGGTAAGTACTAGATGGTGACAGACGAGGATAAAAATCGAAAAGGCGAGACATGTAGAGGTTATCGGGAAAAGTTTGACTGACCTTTGGCAACAGGTCCGTGCGGCTGGTGATCTTCGTACCAGCGCGCTGCTAGTTCGGCCATGGAGCGTTGGCGCCGCGGGCCAGCTGCCTTTCTCCGTGCATGGTCCGAAAGGAAACCCTCATTTACTCAAATTCCAAAGGCTCTATGTGTATAAGAGGGAATCGACCTTCCCTCTTATTCCTGTTTTTATTTGCTCGCCCATCTTCGTGTCTTCATCTGCAGCAGCAAGCTTCTCACCATCGGTAGTACAGGTGCGTCAACTGTCAGCGGCAAGGTAAGCAGTCTTGTTCGCTCCTTTGTCCTTTTTTATATGAATTCTTGTATGGGCTGCATTCGTAGTTTCAAAATTCCATTCAATTCTGAGTGAATCCTTTTCGTTGATAGCGTTGAAGTGAGCATCAACAACATCAGTAACGGAGTGATTAACAGTAATTAGGAGGATTAACAGCAAGACCAGCAGGAGAGTTCGAGGTGAGTGCCGCTGCTTTTTTTTTGTTTTTTTTTTTTGTAAAACCTAGTTTTAGGTTTTCGGCTGCGGGCATAATTCTCGCAGCAAAATTTTACTTTTGTTCGAGCAGGTGAAGGTTTCTACTCGACACGGCTATAGGCGTTCCGTGGCCATTTTTTTTTTGCGTGAATGCATCTCCATTCACCATTCTTGTTAGTATGTGATCCCCATACTTCTTCATTCATGAGCTTCGACTATTGGTGAGTACATCGAATATTGATACTAATACGAAAAATCACTAATTTAATATCAAAGGAAAGCATTACTTTGCGTGCCTCTGATTGAGTACTTCCACATGCATCTTAATCCTGACACTTCAGTAGATTCATGCTACTCGACTGGGAGCGAGTATTAGTCGTCATGCCATGTCAGTATTAAGAGTTCAAGTGGGGAACATGGCATAAAATAAATACTCCAAAATTTACAGAATTTTTGGGATTTTTGCTACACGCACCATTCTGGATAAATTTCATATATAAAAAAGCGGGTGTCTAACAACCACACCCAATATTTCGCTTAGCAATCTGTATGGACTAACTCAAATATACTTTTAAGAGAATCAACTAGACAGTCAGACTCAATCTTATTAAAAATATATCAAAGAGTTATATCTCATTTTCTCTATTCAATACTTACTCAAGCAAATAGAAATCTGCGAGCCTAGTTGAATACAAGAGAAATCACTTGAACGGTACCAAAGACCAATGTTCAAGGATCAATTAATTTCAACCAACAACCAAAAGTTGGATTTCCCAATTGATCGATTTAACGCACAACCTGTGATATTTCAATTATATAACAAAATATAACGCGGAAAAGAAATAACACAAACACCAGAAGTTTTGTTAACGAGGAAACCGAAAATGCAGAAAAACCCCGGGACATAGTCCAGATTGAACACACACTGTATTAAGCCGCTACAGACACTAGCCTACTACAAACTAACTTCGGTCTGGACTGTAGTTGAACCCCAATCAATCTCACACTGATCTAAGGTAAATGTGTATAATCATAGTCTATATAGAAATACGACTTTTGTCTCAAGATAGGAAATAGAGTAGATAGACTTTTGAGTGATATATAAGTTCAAGTCTCCACATACCTTTTCGTCGATGAAGTTCCACAAGTTCCTTGAGTAGTTCTTCGTCTTTGTATGATGATCGCGTTGGAGTCTTGAGATCAACTACACTTCCTTTCCTAGTCCGAGACTTAGCTAATAGTAGACCACAAATAAAGACTTATAGTTTTGATCACTAACATTGACAAACATGCTTGATATAGAAACGCATGCGAGTTCGACCGAGCAGTGCTCTAACGATATAAATATATTGAATTGCTCAATACACATGTAATTAAAGAGGCATGTGCACTCATCACTTTTAAATGGCTCAACTTCTTTGCAGAATGATGGCGCATTAAATACAGGGTTTTACAATTTTAGCCCTGAACTAAAATCCACCATCAATATTAAGTGCCTTGCTTAGTACATAACAGTGACATTGTTGCGGGGTAAGTACTAGATGGTGACAGACGAGGATAAAAATCGAAAAGGCGAGACATGTAGAGGTTACCGGGAAAAGTTTGACTGACCTTTGGCAACAGGTCCGTGCGGCTGGTGATCTTCGTACCAGCGCGCTGCTAGTTCGGCCATGGAGCGTTGGCGCCGCGGGCCAGCTGCCTTTCTCCGTGCATGGTCCGAAAGGAAACCCTCATTTACTCAAATTCCAAAGGCTCTATGTGTATAAGAGGGAATCGACCTTCCCTCTTATTCCTGTTTTTATTTGCTCGCCCATCTTCGTGTCTTCATCTGCAGCAGCAAGCTTCTCACCATCGGTAGTACAGGTGCGTCAACTGTCAGCGGCAAGGTAAGCAGTCTTGTTCGCTCCTTTGTCCTTTTTTATATGAATTCTTGTATGGGATGCATTCGTAGTTTCAAAATTCCATTCAATTCTGAGTGAATCCTTTTCGTTGATAGCGTTGAAGTGAGCATCAACAACATCAGTAACGGAGTGATTAACAGTAATTAGGAGGATTAACAGCAAGACCAGCAGGAGAGTTCGAGGTGAGTGCCGCTGCTTTTTTTTTGTTTTTTTTTTTTGTAAAACCTAGTTTTAGGTTTTCGGCTGCGGGCATAATTCTCGCAGCAAAATTTTACTTTTGTTCGAGCAGGTGAAGGTTTCTACTCGACACGGCTATAGGCGTTCCGTGGCCATTTTTTTTTTTGCGTGAATGCATCTCCATTCACCATTCTTGTTAGTATGTGATCCCCATACTTCTTCATTCATGAGCTTCGACTATTGGTGAGTACATCGAATATTGATACTAATACGAAAAATCACTAATTTAATATCAAAGGAAAGCATTACTTTGCGTGCCTCTGATTGAGTACTTCCACATGCATCTTAATCCTGACACTTCAGTAGATTCATGCTACTCGACTGGGAGCGAGTATTAGTCGTCATGCCATGTCAGTATTAAGAGTTCAAGTGGGGAACATGGCATAAAATAAATACTCCAAAATTTACAGAATTTTTGGGATTTTTGCTACACGCACCATTCTGGATAAATTTCATATATAAAAAAGCGGGTGTCTAACAACCACACCCAATATTTCGCTTAGCAATCTGTATGGACTAACTCAAATATACTTTTAAGAGAATCAACTAGACAGTCAGACTCAATCTTATTAAAAATATATCAAAGAGTTATATCTCATTTTCTCTATTCAATACTTACTCAAGCAAATAGAAATCTGCGAGCCTAGTTGAATACAAGAGAAATCACTTGAACGGTACCAAAGACCAATGTTCAAGGATCAATTAATTTCAACCAACAACCAAAAGTTGGATTTCCCAATTGATCGATTTAACGCACAACCTGTGATATTTCAATTATATAACAAAATATAACGCGGAAAAGAAATAACACAAACACCAGAAGTTTTGTTAACGAGGAAACCGCAAATGCAGAAAAACCCCGGGACATAGTCCAGATTGAACACACACTGTATTAAGCCTCTACAGACACTAGCCTACTACAAACTAACTTCGGTCTGGACTGTAGTTGAACCCCAATCAATCTCACACTGATCTAAGGTAAATGTGTATAATCATAGTCTATATAGAAATACGACTTTTGTCTCAAGATAGGAAATAGAGTAGATAGACTTTTGAGTGATATATAAGTTCAAGTCTCCACATACCTTTTCGTCGATGAAGTTCCACAAGTTCCTTGAGTAGTTCTTCGTCTTTGTATGATGATCGCGTTGGAGTCTTGAGATCAACTACACTTCCTTTCCTAGTCCGAGACTTAGCTAATAGTAGACCACAAATAAAGACTTATAGTTTTGATCACTAACATTGACAAACATGCTTGATATAGAAACGCATGCGAGTTCGACCGAGCAGTGCTCTAACGATATAAATATATTGAATTGCTCAATACACATGTAATTAAAGAGGCATGTGCACTCATCACTTTTAAATGGCTCAACTTCTTTGCAGAATGATGGCGCATTAAATACAGGGTTTTACAATTTTAGCCCTGAACTAAAATCCACCATCAATATTAAGTGCCTTGCTTAGTACATAATAGTGACATTGTTGCGGGGTAAGTACTAGATGGTGACAGACGAGGATAAAAATCGAAAAGGCGAGACATGTAGAGGTTACCGGGAAAAGTTTGACTGACCTTTGGCAACAGGTCCGTGCGGCTGGTGATCTTCGTACCAGCGCGCTGCTAGTTCGGCCATGGAGCGTTGGCGCCGCGGGCCAGCTGCCTTTCTCCGTGCATGGTCCGAAAGGAAACCCTCATTTACTCAAATTCCAAAGGCTCTATGTGTATAAGAGGGAATCGACCTTCCCTCTTATTCCTGTTTTTATTTGCTCGCCCATCTTCGTGTCTTCATCTGCAGCAGCAAGCTTCTCACCATCGGTAGTACAGGTGCGTCAACTGTCAGCGGCAAGGTAAGCAGTCTTGTTCGCTCCTTTGTCCTTTTTTATATGAATTCTTGTATGGGCTGCATTCGTAGTTTCAAAATTCCATTCAATTCTGAGTGAATCCTTTTCGTTGATAGCGTTGAAGTGAGCATCAACAACATCAGTAACGGAGTGATTAACAGTAATTAGGAGGATTAACAGCAAGACCAGCAGGAGAGTTCGAGGTGAGTGCCGCTGCTTTTTTTTTGTTTTTTTTTTTGTAAAACCTAGTTTTAGGTTTTCGGCTGCGGGCATAATTCTCGCAGCAAAATTTTACTTTTGTTCGAGCAGGTGAAGGTTTCTACTCGACACGGCTATAGGCGTTCCGTGGCCATTTTTTTTTTGCGTGAATGCATCTCCATTCACCATTCTTGTTAGTATGTGATCCCCATACTTCTTCATTCATGAGCTTCGACTATTGGTGAGTACATCGAATATTGATACTAATACGAAAAATCACTAATTTAATATCAAAGGAAAGCATTACTTTGCGTGCCTCTGATTGAGTACTTCCACATGCATCTTAATCCTGACACTTCAGTAGATTCATGCTACTCGACTGAGAGCGAGTATTAGTCGTCATGCCATGTCAGTATTAAGAGTTCAAGTGGGGAACATGGCATAAAATAAATACTCCAAAATTTACAGAATTTTTGGGATTTTTGCTACACGCACCATTCTGGATAAATTTCATATATAAAAAAGCGGGTGTCTAACAACCACACCCAATATTTCGCTTAGCAATCTGTATGGACTAACTCAAATATACTTTTAAGAGAATCAACTAGACAGTCAGACTCAATCTTATTAAAAATATATCAAAGAGTTATATCTCATTTTCTCTATTCAATACTTACTCAAGCAAATAGAAATCTGCGAGCCTAGTTGAATACAAGAGAAATCACTTGAACGGTACCAAAGACCAATGTTCAAGGATCAATTAATTTCAACCAACAACCAAAAGTTGGATTTCCCAATTGATCGATTTAACGCACAACCTGTGATATTTCAATTATATAACAAAATATAACGCGGAAAAGAAATAACACAAACACCAGAAGTTTTGTTAACGAGGAAACCGAAAATGCAGAAAAACCCCGGGACATAGTCCAGATTGAACACACACTGTATTAAGCCGCTACAGACACTAGCCTACTACAAACTAACTTCGGTCTGGACTGTAGTTGAACCCCAATCAATCTCACACTGATCTAAGGTAAATGTGTATAATCATAGTCTATATAGAAATACGACTTTTGTCTCAAGATAGGAAATAGAGTAGATAGACTTTTGAGTGATATATAAGTTCAAGTCTCCACATACCTTTTCGTCGATGAAGTTCCACAAGTTCCTTGAGTAGTTCTTCGTCTTTGTATGATGATCGCGTTGGAGTCTTGAGATCAACTACACTTCCTTTCCTAGTCCGAGACTTAGCTAATAGTAGACCACAAATAAAGACTTATAGTTTTGATCACTAACATTGACAAACATGCTTGATATAGAAACGCATGCGAGTTCGACCGAGCAGTGCTCTAACGATATAAATATATTGAATTGCTCAATACACATGTAATTAAAGAGGCATGTGCACTCATCACTTTTAAATGGCTCAACTTCTTTGCAGAATGATGGCGCATTAAATACAGGGTTTTACAATTTTAGCCCTGAACTAAAATCCACCATCAATATTAAGTGCCTTGCTTAGTACATAACAGTGACATTGTTGCGGGGTAAGTACTAGATGGTGACAGACGAGGATAAAAATCGAAAAGGCGAGACATGTAGAGGTTACCGGGAAAAGTTTGACTGACCTTTGGCAACAGGTCCGTGCGGCTGGTGATCTTCGTACCAGCGCGCTGCTAGTTCGGCCATGGAGCGTTGGCGCCGCGGGCCAGCTGCCTTTCTCCGTGCATGGTCCGAAAGGAAACCCTCATTTACTCAAATTCCAAAGGCTCTATGTGTATAAGAGGGAATCGACCTTCCCTCTTATTCCTGTTTTTATTTGCTCGCCCATCTTCGTGTCTTCATCTGCAGCAGCAAGCTTCTCACCATCGGTAGTACAGGTGCGTCAACTGTCAGCGGCAAGGTAAGCAGTCTTGTTCGCTCCTTTGTCCTTTTTTATATGAATTCTTGTATGGGATGCATTCGTAGTTTCAAAATTCCATTCAATTCTGAGTGAATCCTTTTCGTTGATAGCGTTGAAGTGAGCATCAACAACATCAGTAACGGAGTGATTAACAGTAATTAGGAGGATTAACAGCAAGACCAGCAGGAGAGTTCGAGGTGAGTGCCGCTGCTTTTTTTTTGTTTTTTTTTTTTGTAAAACCTAGTTTTAGGTTTTCGGCTGCGGGCATAATTCTCGCAGCAAAATTTTACTTTTGTTCGAGCAGGTGAAGGTTTCTACTCGACACGGCTATAGGCGTTCCGTGGCCATTTTTTTTTTTGCGTGAATGCATCTCCATTCACCATTCTTGTTAGTATGTGATCCCCATACTTCTTCATTCATGAGCTTCGACTATTGGTGAGTACATCGAATATTGATACTAATACGAAAAATCACTAATTTAATATCAAAGGAAAGCATTACTTTGCGTGCCTCTGATTGAGTACTTCCACATGCATCTTAATCCTGACACTTCAGTAGATTCATGCTACTCGACTGGGAGCGAGTATTAGTCGTCATGCCATGTCAGTATTAAGAGTTCAAGTGGGGAACATGGCATAAAATAAATACTCCAAAATTTACAGAATTTTTGGGATTTTTGCTACACGCACCATTCTGGATAAATTTCATATATAAAAAAGCGGGTGTCTAACAACCACACCCAATATTTCGCTTAGCAATCTGTATGGACTAACTCAAATATACTTTTAAGAGAATCAACTAGACAGTCAGACTCAATCTTATTAAAAATATATCAAAGAGTTATATCTCATTTTCTCTATTCAATACTTACTCAAGCAAATAGAAATCTGCGAGCCTAGTTGAATACAAGAGAAATCACTTGAACGGTACCAAAGACCAATGTTCAAGGATCAATTAATTTCAACCAACAACCAAAAGTTGGATTTCCCAATTGATCGATTTAACGCACAACCTGTGATATTTCAATTATATAACAAAATATAACGCGGAAAAGAAATAACACAAACACCAGAAGTTTTGTTAACGAGGAAACCGCAAATGCAGAAAAACCCCGGGACATAGTCCAGATTGAACACACACTGTATTAAGCCGCTACAGACACTAGCCTACTACAAACTAACTTCGGTCTGGACTGTAGTTGAACCCCAATCAATCTCACACTGATCTAAGGTAAATGTGTATAATCATAGTCTATATAGAAATACGACTTTTGTCTCAAGATAGGAAATAGAGTAGATAGACTTTTGAGTGATATATAAGTTCAAGTCTCCACATACCTTTTCGTCGATGAAGTTCCACAAGTTCCTTGAGTAGTTCTTCGTCTTTGTATGATGATCGCGTTGGAGTCTTGAGATCAACTACACTTCCTTTCCTAGTCCGAGACTTAGCTAATAGTAGAACACAAATAAAGACTTATAGTTTTGATCACTAACATTGACAAACATGCTTGATATAGAAACGCATGCGAGTTCGACCGAGCAGTGCTCTAACGATATAAATATATTGAATTGCTCAATACACATGTAATTAAAGAGGCATGTGCACTCATCACTTTTAAATGGCTCAACTTCTTTGCAGAATGATGGCGCATTAAATACAGGGTTTTACAATTTTAGCCCTGAACTAAAATCCACCATCAATATTAAGTGCCTTGCTTAGTACATAACAGTGACATTGTTGCGGGGTAAGTACTAGATGGTGACAGACGAGGATAAAAATCGAAAAGGCGAGACATGTAGAGGTTACCGGGAAAAGTTTGACTGACCTTTGGCAACAGGTCCGTGCGGCTGGTGATCTTCGTACCAGCGCGCTGCTAGTTCGGCCATGGAGCGTTGGCGCCGCGGGCCAGCTGCCTTTCTCCGTGCATGGTCCGAAAGGAAACCCTCATTTACTCAAATTCCAAAGGCTCTATGTGTATAATAGGGAATCGACCTTCCCTCTTATTCCTGTTTTTATTTGCTCGCCCATCTTCGTGTCTTCATCTGCAGCAGCAAGCTTCTCACCATCGGTAGTACAGGTGCGTCAACTGTCAGCGGCAAGGTAAGCAGTCTTGTTCGCTCCTTTGTCCTTTTTATATGAATTCTTGTATGGGTTGCATTCGTAGTTTCAAAATTCCATTCAATTCTGAGTGAATCCTTTTCGTTGATAGCGTTGAAGTGAGCATCAACAACATCAGTAACGGAGTGATTAACAGTAATTAGGAGGATTAACAGCAAGACCAGCAGGAGAGTTCGAGGTGAGTGCCACTGCTTTTTTTTTTTTTTGTAAAACCTAGTTTTAGGTTTTCGTCTGCGGGAATAATTCTCGCAGCAAAATTTTACTTTTGTTCGAGCAGGTGAAGGTTTCTACTCGACACGGCTATAGGCGTTCCGTGGCCATTTTTTTTTTGCGTTAATGCATCTCCATTCACCATTCTTGTTAGTATGTGATCCCCATACTTCTTCATTCATGAGCTTCGACTATTGGTGAGTACATCGAATATTGATACTAATACGAAAAATCACTAATTTAATATCAAAGGAAAGCATTACTTTGCGTGCCTCTGATTGAGTACTTCCACATGCATCTTAATCCTGACACTTCAGTAGATTCATCTTCTCCCATTGACTTCAATATTTTCCATAACCCACTGCGCTCTTATGATGGATGGATGAGATACATGATGATCAATGAACATGTCAGGGAAAATCTGATTAAGGCACAAATCGCGGATGCTGTCATGGCGTCTGCAACACTTTGTATTAGGAAAGATGTTGCAGGTTTGATTAATTTCATTTCTATATGGTGCATGTCCACTCATACGACCATATGTAGATGGGGGGAGATGACTATTACTTTAGAGAGTGTGGTTGTTCTGCTGAATCTTCCGGCTGAAGGAAATCTTGATTTTGAATTGTCCAACAAAGAATAAATAATGCACGCCACTCTAGTTAAGAAGGCAGAAGGATATAATCGGCAGGAAAATAATGAAAAATACTTCTATACTTGGTGGGTGTCTGAATGGTTTCCTATGAAACCAAAACCGGATCAGGTATTGAATGGCGCGTTCAGTGTTGCTGCGTTTTTATCCTTGTGGCTGTCTAGAGATGTTTTTGATGATGGCTCCGGCATTAAGGTAATAACACGGAAGCTTGTTAAATTTGCTATTAAGCTGGCGCAAGGTGTTGCTCTTCCCATAGGCAGCTTGTTCCTTGGTTCCTTGTATTCCCATCTGGATTCCTAGCATCGGACATGTATGCTTCCAACGGATATATGAAGATAAAATCACATGTTCACATCGCCTTTCTCCAAGCATGGTTGTGGGAGCGTTTAAAAGGTTATGCTCATAATCATGTAGCTTCATTTTCCAGTATATATGGAGGTGCTAGAATACTTCGTTGGTTGAAGAAGCGTCCAAAACCTGGCTTAAGGCTCATCGATTTCTTCGACAACGTGCATGCAGTTAACTTTCATCCCTAGGCACCGACTCACACATCTATATCGCAGCCGGATATTTTTGCTTCCGTTTCGGGCATAACATTGCATTCTAATGGAGAGAATTTGAGTATTGGAGAAACTGTGTTTATGCGAAGCTGTATACCTGGACATGTTCCAAATTTATTCAAGGACTCTTTTACCGTGGTTCCTTATAATATTGACAGAGCTTCTCGTCAGATGGGTTTTGATCTGGGAATTATGTTCCACCGTCCGTTGATGCCTTTAAAAGACCTTTTGACATCTGTTTTTGATAGTAGTGTTTTCGCAAAAAAGAAGAGCCTCCCATTCTTGCTCCCATGAAGAAATCTGGTGGTAACCCCTAAGTACAAGGAATCCTGGCAGGAAGAGTTCCTTGCTCTTTATAAATTCGTGGAGGACGTCGTGACGGATCCACGTGGCAAGACCTCTCCTAAGACTTTAGAAAAACATAAGTTGTTGAAGTCGCTTCCTTCGGGTAAGCGGAAATCTTCTGGACAGGTAGAAATAGTCCTCAGGAAAAGGAGCGGAGGTCAAAAAGGCGTGCAGGTGGTATCCGATCAGCTTCAACATCCCTAGTGATCTTCAATTCTTTCAATATGCAGGTATGTATGATTTTCCTTCTGACCTGGACGAATTATTTAAATATTTCGAATTATCCTCACCGAACATCTCTCTTTTAATTCAGGGTCTTAATGATATGAACTCCTTTGCTAGACTCGCATGCAGCCGTAACATGGCGCCTCCCGAAGAGAAATCCGGCGATACTGAGTCTCTTGATGATGAATAGGAAGACGAAGAAGGTTCAGGATCTGGCGATGATGAAGAAAGTACCTCTAAGTGTAGTAGCGAATCCAGCTCTTCCGGTGATCCAACAGCTGAGTCGGTGAGTCTCCCACACATTTTTCTTCTTGTATTATTTGTTCTTTGATATGAAATAAATATTCAACTGGTGGTGTTACAGGAAGGAACCGCACCTGGAGATAACCCTGAGATGGAGATTAACCTCAATGAGGATGTCTTTGCGCCTTCCAATGAGGATGTGGGCGCCATGTCCGTTGCTGCGGGTGTAATTGTTTCAAAAGAGTTTTCTGAAATTGAAGGAGGGATGGTCGTAAATTCTGCTGCAGGCGCCATTTTCAACCCTCCGTTCGTTTCTCCTTCGCGGATCATGTGTTGATTGGAGGATTCAGCGTGCCAGTTAATTATGCGGAGTTGTATACCTGAATATGGGAGAAGCATGGGCACATCGCAACGACCAGTTAAGTATGCGTGGAAGAGGCCCTATCTTCAATCCATTATATGTGCAGCGTGACTGGACACACCGTTTTCTGGGGAAGTAATCTCAAACTGGTAGTACCATCGGGACATGTGCGTGAACTTTGAGTTTAACGCCTCCTGGTTCTGCGAAGGATTTTCCAAAATCCAAAAGCTGCAAACTGAAGTGAACGAGGTTCCCTCCCTGGATCTCATTAATCAACATGAGGTAGAGATCGAGAAGTTATCCCAGGAACTGAAGTTGAAGAAGGATGTTCTCCAAAACATGAAGGACGCTTTCTCCAAGAAGAATGAGCTGTTGTTGGATGATTTCCCTTGAATGCTTTTGTTTTTTTTGAACTTTCTCCTCTTAGTTTTTTTTCTTTTTCTTTTTAAACGGCAAGAGACGCTTCTTTTGTGGTTTTATTTTCTGGTTTTGATCTAATAGGTAATTGCTTTGTGAGGATTTTTTGAATTGATTTACTCTTGAAATATTTTGTGAGTAATTTTCCGAAAGGAATGATACTTGGATCAATAATTGGAATCCTAATTATGAATGCAAATAGTGTAACCATTTTGGAGAAGTTTTAAATATTGCATGAAGAAGGGAAATACTAAAGTGATATGATATTTTAGATCAACTGGGTTATTGGCTTATACTCTCAATACGGGACTGACTTCTGTGTCAAGTCCCCAGCGAATTCCAAAAAAATTGGTTGTGTAAACATTGTTTGATAAGACTTACTTTTTCACGAGGCCTCCAACAAAACCGAATTTTCCCGGATAATTGCTTCAAATCCAAATGCATTGTGTGACGCAACCCTAGCGATGAGAAGTCCCCAATCGTTTTTTTATTTCTCTTGCAACGTCTGGAATCAGACGGAGCCATTGTTCCTTCGATAAATAAGATGCGTCTATCAGGGACGGTTATAACTAAGACCGCGAGAATATTTTTATGCCGATCCGCGGGAAAGTGGAAGATCTTCAGTTCCCAGGCGAAACTCTCCTGAATTAATGTTTTCTTAGACAATGCGCTTCAGACCCTTGCATTCACCGTTAGGATGATGGATGAACCTGTGATAGTGGAAATATCTCGAATCTAACATCTCATGATCAGTTGGTGGACGTCATACGGGAGGCAGTTGAACCGCTTCGTCTCGTACCCAAACTTCTAGTAATTCCAGAATTCTTCTTATGGGGAGCGGGAAGCGCGAGTACTTCGATTCTGGATTCTCTCGCGTTAGAGGATATTGTGGTGGAAACTCTTGTAAGCTTTGACACGAAGCTCATTTCAAGGACGGATTTGAGACTCGAGTGAGTGTTGACTCAGGCACGGATTGCTTATTTCGGTAATTTTGTTGGAATGCAACTTCTCTTGAAGGCCCTGCATCGGTGACAACAATGTGAAGTGGTTGAACTGAATACTGCTCATTGGCGCGGTTCCCGTCTTCATATGTGCCTTGGTAGATTTCCCCTTCTTCAGGTACTTCTCTCTTTAGCAAGGTTAGAGCGGTCGTGGCTGCGGACTGCTGGACAACTCTCTGAACTTCTGCGAGGGTCTGGAGATAGATGTTTTCCAACAAACCTTCATAGGCCGGCTCCTTACCTTCATATTGCAGATATTTTGATGCACCTGCAGGTATCTTCCCTTAGCCTTGTGAAACTGTCTCAGCTCTTCATCGTTGGATGAATTTAGTTAGTCATTTCCTTTCTGCTCTCGTCCGATATGGCTACATGCTCTGTCGGCATTATCACTGGCGGAGGCACAGACTTCAGACAAGGATTCGACATTTTTCGTATCATCTCTGAAATTGGTGGCATTCTCTGATCGAACGGTTGCTGACTCTTGCCACAATCAGTTTGCCATACTCTTTAGGAGATAAAACGTTTCATTTTGCAGCTTGACAATATCAGCTTGATTTGCGACAACATACTCTAGCATTTTGGCCATACCTTCTATGGTGATTGGATTTTGCGCGACTTTGGAAGAGTTTGGCTGACGGGGGTACATCATAAAGTGGAAAATTGAGATGGGTGATTGAAGATGAATTCTAGTTAATGACTGAATTTAGACCTAAAATCAACACTATTCTCAAATGGTTGAAGAAATGATTTTTTATAACCGAGAGATCAATCTCCCACTGTGGTCGCCAGTTGTTTTGGAGTAAAAACTGATTCTGATGGAAATGGTAAATTTGGGTGTGCGGCTGAGAAACGAATCTAAACCCTAAACAAATGCACTGCACGGGAGTAATTTAGATTCGAGAGATCAATCTGTACAATCCTGGCCTAAACCAAGAAATGGCCGTTCCAGTCTTGCTTCGGTCACAAAATGAAGGAGAAGGGTTGATCTTAGGGAGGGAAGCGAAGAAGGTGTGGTTGTTTCATGACTTGTATTAGAATATGGAAATTGCTTGCAGAATGCAACCTATGAGTTCTTTGGTGTTTTTATGGATACTTGTGATGATGACCGTTGTTGGTTGAAATAGGTTGAAAACCTGTTTATATCAGTCATAGTTGCACGCACCCTGATCTCATAGGAAGTGGGAGTGGGAGTGGTTGAGTGATGGAGAAGTGGGATCGTGTAGGATGGTGAAAACCACGTCTCCACAATGAGGGGAAGATTGGGTGGTTTCGTCCTACTACTTCTCTATCATCATTAACTGCCCGCCTTTCCTGACACTTTCTTGTAATGGGCGTGTTTCACGCCGCACGATGTAGACCGCCAGACCAATACCATGATGAACATCCCCCCAGTTTGTGACATGTTTGATGTCTCGAGTATTTTCGTGAAAAATATGCAGCAGGTTGTTGAGTGGGTCTTGTTTGCAAGACCTAGTTATTTTGACCAATCACACGCAAGCCAGACGACGGGTGGTCATATGTTGCGAGTCAAATCATGATACTTGACGCAAGAAATAGCATGTAATGCTTTTAAGTCAAATAACTAAATTATTTGTGAAATCGATATTTATAAAACATCGTTTATAATCAATGCATGTAAAGTATCGCTTTTAAGAAAGCAGATCAAAAATAATCGATGCTCGTGAAGCACCGTTATGTAAAGCTCGTTCAAGTTATTCGCGGAGCTTAATATCTTGAAAGGAACGTGACCGACCATTTTCGAGAAGCTGTCATGAGCCATTCACACGCGCCAAAGGCAGGCCGGTTGGTCCTTATAGGATAGTGGCGGCTGGCGATCACGGCGACATCTTGTTGGTCGCCTAAAATTAGATCTAGGCCGGTAAATTCGGCTAGAGAAGTTGGACGACCGAGATGATTTGCGGCAGTTAATGGCTGTTGTTGAATTTATTAAAATTCTTAAATGCACGCCACTAGCCACTTTCGGGCGACCGTTTGGGGGCCATATAGGCAAGCCGCGGCTTGGCCGATTGCAGCTTATGGAAGGAAGGTGGTCGTTGATCATGGCCACATCTTGTTGGTCGTCTAAAATAGGAGTTAGGCCGCCCGATTCGACTGGCGAAGTTGGACGGCCGAAATGATTTGCGGCAGCTAATGTCCGTCGTTGATTCAATTTAGTTTTTAAAAGCCGTGTGGCCAACCCGTTTTGGGACATTTGACTGTCCAACATTATAGTCGGACCATTAGTGAGCGTATCCGCGCTTTTTTCGTCGATCGGAATTGAATCTAGACCGGCCAATTCAGCTGGCGAAGCTGAACGTCCGAGATCGTTTTACAGCAGCAATGTAATGCTGCTTAATATAAATTAGGAATTTTGTAAGTCGCGCAGACAACTAGCTTTGGGAAATCGTTTAGTGGCTCTGTTGGGGAGTTGGAAGGGCTCCGATTGGACGGAGTATTAGTAGGACCACCGGTGTGCCTGATGACGCTTGTACGGTCGCGTTAGGGAGCGTCCAAGCTTGATAAATCATCCGGTCAAAACGTGCAGCTGTGATCGTTTTTAGACTGACATGGGCAGCATATGTCCAATTCCTTAAGTAATTAAGTGTGTCGACCAACCAAGTTCCACTTTTAATTGAAAGTGCATGTGGTGCTTTTAAAGTAATCTGATTGGTCGATGGGAAAGGGGGACGGCAAGAAGCAACATGGAGCGTGGCCAGCCGGCCAAAGGTGACGCCTGCTGAAGCCAATCGGTCGCCCAAATGTCGCGGCCACGCCTCCTTTTGTCGCTACTCTTACTTGCCGCAATTCCTCTTTATTTCTTGTTTTCTGATTTTTGTTAGGATCTTGCTCCTACCTTGTGGATCAATTTCCTAGTTTTCCTAGGTTTAGTTTCGACCAATATGGTTCGAATTATCGCAGGGTGCAAAAAACCTTATTTTTGCAAATTGATAAAATTATGTTAAAGAACTGAATTTTGCGGGTTGCCGCAAAATCAATCAATTTTTGGTGAATTTTGCATACTGATACAAAAAATCACTAATTTAATATCAAAGGGCAGCATAACTTTGCGTGCATATGATTGAGTACTTCCACACACATTTTAATCCGGACTCTTTGGGAGATTCATACTACTCGGATGGAGGCGAGCATTAGTCGTCATGTCATGTCAGTATTAAGAGTTCAACTGGGGAACATGGCATAAAATAAATACTCAGAAATTTACAGAATATTTGGGATTGTTGCTACATGCACCATTATGGATAAATTTCATATAAATATCTGAATTGCTCAATACACATGTAAGTAAAGAGGCCCGGGAACTCATCACTTGTAAATGTCTCAACTTCTTTGCAGAATGATGGCGCATTAAATACAGGGTTTTACAATTTTAACCCTGAACTAAAAACCACCATCAACACACAGACACCATAAGTTTTGTTAACGAGGAAATCACAAATGCAGAAAAACCCGAGACCTAGTCCAGATTTGAACACCATACTGTATTGAGATGCTACAGACACTAGCCTACTCCAAGTTAACTTCAGACTGGAATATAATTGAGCCCTAACCAATCTCACACTGATCAAGGTACAATCGCATTCCTTAAGCCTCTAGAACCATGCGGATTTTGTGCACTTGATTCCCTTAGCTGATCTCACCCACAACTAAGAGTTTCTACGACCCAAAGTCAAGACTTGATAAACCAATTTGTCTCACACAGAAAAGTCTATTGGATAGATAAATCTTTCTCCCACGGATAAACCTATGAGTTTTGTTCTGTCTTTTGATAAATCAAGGTGAACAGGAACCAATTGATATACCAGACTTATATTCCTGAAGAACAGCCTAGAAATATCAACCACCTCACAATAATCTTAATCGTATGGTAGCGAAACAAGATATTGTGGAATCACAAACGATGAGACGAAGATGTTTGTGACTACTTTTTATCTTGCCTATCGGAGATTAAATCTCGAGAAATCTTAGAGAAGATAGTACTCAATCACGATAGAAAATAGTTGGGCCTGGCTTCACAATCCCAATGAAGTCTTCAAATCATTAACCTATAGGTTTTTGTGAAAAACCTAAGGTTAAAGGATAATCGACTCTAGTCGCAACTAGTATCACACATGAGATGTGGGTATTAGGTTTCCCAGTTGCTAGAGTTGTCCCTTATATAGTCTTCAAATCAGGGTTTGCAATCAATGCTACCTTGGTAACAAAATATTCAATATTCACCGTTAGATGAAAACCTGATTAGACTCAACCTAATATCTTTCGACCGTTAGATCGAACTTAGCTTGTTACACACAAATGAAAAGTGACTTCATTTAGATATGAGTAACCTTAATTAAATGTGTACACATTTGTTGGCTCAACAATAGTTAACCAAAGTTATCCATATGAACACTTTCATATCAACCATATTCATCTTAACCATAACTAGTTCAAATGACTCAAATGAAACTAGTTCTAGAGTTGTTAAATTGTTTATATTCTCATACAAGTATACAAGACACAATTGAAGCAAAATCGATTTTGATTCACTTGAATCAAGTCATGAACATTATAGCTACGGTTTTCAAAAGATTGCATTCCTTATTATATAAATGTATTAGTTCATGAACAACCCGATTTTAGAACATAACCTACTCAAGTATGCAAACGGGTACGCATACATAAGTAGTCGGACCTAGTTTGGGTTCGCCAGTATGCGAACAGGTACGCACACCTTCCAAACTCAGCAAAAATTCTTGGACCCGGACCTCACGCCAGTACGCGTACCTTTATGTGTACAAGGTTCCCGGACTTTCACTAAACCAACCAGTACGCATACGGGTATGCATGCTATGATTCCCGCACTTGGATTACATATATGAAATTACGCATACCATGCTTTATCCAATCATGGTTAACTATTCTAAATTCCATTTCAATCACTGAAACATTCTCGGAAAATGACAATAGCTGTCTCACACAAAATTATCTTCAAAGAAATTTTCAAGTTATCGAATGATCAATACGAAACATTCCGAGTCTACATCAAATGACTGTCTCACACAAATCTTGTAGGATGTTACTATGCGATTTTTACATGATCATCTTTTAACTTTTGGAAAGAATATAAGATGAACTTGGTTAAAGCGAAATCTTACCAACACATATTTCGAGAAATATGTAAGCGAGTTAAACTCAGCTCGAAATATCAAATGTGCATAATTGAAGTCTGTATAGCTATACGAGTGATAGATGAGTTCAAGTGTCCACATACCTTTTGTTGATGAAGTTCCACAAGCTCCCCTTAGTAGTTCTTCGTCTTCAATCGATGAACGTCGTGAAGTTTAATGCTCAAATACACTTACTATCCTAATCCGAGACTTAGATAAAAGTAGACTAGAAACCAAGACTTATAGTTTTGGCAAATAAACTTGACAAACAAGCTTGAGATAGCAACTGTTAGAGCATTGCTCGGTTGAACCCACCAAGTGTTGGTATGTCCAGTTTGGTTGTCATATTTTAGTAAATCAAAACTCATTTAAATAGTCGCTTGATTATTTACTAGAGTCAACTTCGTATAGGTTAGCTAGAAAGTTGCTAGGATATGAGACTTACAAGTATTACGTGAAGACTTGAAGAATGTGAAGAAGTAAAGAGATACAATGAAAACATCATCCTTCCTCTTGAGGTTAGTAATATTTGACTTGAATTGTTTCATTCTATACTTATCTTTCAAGTCGTGCATATTGAAAACATAACTGCGAAGCTGTGAATGATTATACTCTAGTTAGACATAGTATTAAGGAATTACAATACGAAGTATAACGTCTATCTTTTGAACTTCGTATATAAGACATCGACATAATCGTATGAATGCTATTGTGATTATGTGTATGGGTATGGGTGAATATTTCGTCCTAGGAAACAATTTTTTACATTCGTTTAAAGGAAGTACAATTCATAAACTTGTTTTATGAATCGAAAGGAAATCGCTAGGCTTATTGGTAGTGCTATTCATTGCAAATCTTTGGATTACCAATATGTGTGTTTCGTATAACCACTCATAACTTGTTTATGTATCTTGGTAAAACTGTTCACAAGGCCTGACTTTTGTATTGGTATGACTTTTATTAGTGAAACCGATCTTAAGTAATCACCTGAGATGGTATGATCGATATATTGTAATTGATATGACCAACTATAATCATTGGGGAACTGATCCTAGTAAGAGGTGCAATCGATCACAAGTTTGTGGAATCGATCCTTGTAAGAGGTACAACAAGTCTTAGTAATTGGTAAGCTATCCTATGACTTGTGCAACCGATTATGAGTAAATACCATAATTATGTGGTAATTGATCCTAGTACTTAGTCAACCAATTTTTGGAAAGCTAGTGTGACCGATCCTAATACCCACATGGAGGTGAACCGAAGCTTTATGTTTTGGTAGAACCGTGAAACCTATTAATGGTGATTTGATAGGATAAACAATCACATAGTTATTGAAAGTCACATAAACCAATTCTAAACTCGTTTGGAAGTGTGGCAAATCGGTTCCAAGATGGTAAATATGAAAAAGGATTTACCAAGTAAAGATGTCGACATACTTTGAACACGTGCAACAGTTATTACCTTTTATTGTTCAAAGATATTCCTGAATAACTAAAGGAGAATCCCGGGTCGAAATAAATTGAGAATCTTTTAATTAAGGTTTTTAGTTTTATATGCCTTTAAATTCCAGCAATTTTAATGCATATCTTTAGAAAATAAAAATTAGTAATGTGCATTTACTAATTGGAGATTTTCTAATGAGATTTCGGTCAATATTAGGACAGAGCATTTCCAGGAATTATGAAAACTGAATTCGGAAATATATTGTATATCTTGAGAATATTTTCGGTTTTGGAAATTCCTTGGTGTCCAAACTTCCTTGGTCTATAAATATTGAAGTTTGGATTTCGAGCAAACTAATCCTCAGAGCCATCAAAACTACCTTGTTGTGTTGTTACTGGTGGAGCCGTCTATTCGGAGAGAAAAGTATTGATGTGTTTTCAAAGTTGTTGTAGTAGTATGATTCGTTCAAGACTTGTGAAAGCAGATTTTTAGATTTTTTTTTTAATAAATAAAAATAGGGAACTAATTTAAAAAGATGGTATGAAAATTATGGAGAGAATAGAGCTAGGATTCCACCATTGGTTGATATTAGTGATTTAATAAAACAATAATTATGCAACTCAACATTCAAATTGATTATAATAGTATTGCCTAGAAATGTAGATTTCCAAAAGAATAGATGTTAATCCAAGCATAGAATATCAAAACCCTGAAGCAAGCATATTCTATCAAGAGAAAATACACCTAACTAATCAAAATCATATAAACAATTTTTAGTTCAATGCAAAAATCATAATAGAGTTGTTGTAATTAATTAATAGAAATATATCACTTTTACCGAAACAACGGCTTCCTCCATAGCCCCAAGGATTGGGTTTAGCTCATCATTGTGTAAACACGCTCAAAATATTTGTTCATTGCTTCAAAAATTATATACAAAGATAAAATGGAGAGAAAATGATGAAAATCGGGTGTTTAAAACTCTTCCCCTAATCACTTCCTAATCACTCCCTAATCACTCATCCCCCTACTCTTACATCTCAGGAGCTATTCATAACCCAGCAATAACCACAAGTATCTCCAATTACTCCTCAAAATCTTCACAGTGAAGGAATATTATTCTCGGGAATAATTTCCTATTTTTTCTTTTTTGCACGCATGAATGAGCTGTAAAATATCTCCAATTACTCCTCAAAATCTTCACAGTGGAGGAATATTATTCTCGGGAATAATTTCCTATTTTTTTCTTTTCTGCACGCATGAATGAGCTGTAAAATATCTCCAATTACTCCTCAAAATCCTCACAGTGAAGGAATATTATTCTCGGGAATAATTTCCTATTTTTTTCTTTTCTGCACGTATATTTCCCACAGTAACACCAACAGTAAGTGAAAGGAAAATATATTTGTTCCCTGTTTTAGCTTATCACGCGTCTGTTTAGTGTTGACGTGTTCCAACATGCATATTTCTCGAAATATATTGATTCTAACTCGTGACATGATAATCTCTCAACGCAGCTCCGAATAGTAAATGTCCTCCGGGTTGCCTTTAACACTTTTTCGAGCCAATTTTTCCGAAAATGTTTATTTCCTAAAAATACATAAAAACACAATATTAGTACAAAAATCGAGTACCAGCAATACATGAAATTAAGGACAACGTATACACAAAAATGTGTCTATCAAATACCCCCAAACTTATTATTTGCTAGTCCTCGAGCAAAACTAATCTAGAAAATAAAATGACTACACTTAGCACGTGCAACAAGCCATTAAACCGCTAGGTGGCCCTAGCGGCGGAATGTTGTCTCCGGAGGGTTTACCAGAGGTGTACCCACAAAACCATTACTCCGGACCCTAGATATCTACGCAGAACCTTGGAAGGCACTAAAGGATCTACTTGGTTGGCATACAAACATTGACTATAGGAGGAAGTACCCTGATGCGAATTTCCAATTGTTGTATACGAGTTTGCACTCAGCATACTATAATTCATATATAAGTGACCGAGCTCTACTCAGATAGTTTCTAGACATCATAACCGGAGTCAACCAATCACATGGAAAGATTAAGAAGATGGATAAAGAGATGGTTAAAAGTGAATGGTGTTTCCCATATCTGTCTGAAGGCCTCTGTCAAAGTGAACCTATCCTAATGGACTGAGATACCGGTCTGACTAATATCAACACAACTGGCATATACAAGGGGACGAGTGGTCGATAAACCTAACTCTAGGTAAACACAACTGGCATATACAAGGGCACCAGTGGTCGACTTTATTGAATTTATTCCGGTTGCTCTAATGGTCTGGTCTCAAAATTTTTTTTTGGTATCTCAATCACTCTATTCCACCCTAGCAATGGTAACAACTTGAATCGTGTGCCCCATCAAATCACTTAAAAAATCAAAACATAAGGATTAGGATTCAACGAGATATCGCGAAACTACCATGTTTTTTTTTTAATTCTAACACCTAAGCTCTGTGCTTTTATGAATAGACTCTTTAGATGTTTCCATCTAATCAGATTGGTTCTTCAACTCCTACAACCAAGATGTTCCCATCCACTTGGATTGGTTAGTGCCAACCTTAATAAGCATTTTTATTTTTTATTTTTTTATTTTTTTTTTAAATTTTTAGGCTTTGGAGTTTATTTGTTGCAGCTAAGAGCTAACAAAAAGTTTCTTCCCCACCCTCAAACTTAAATCTAACATTGTACTCAATGTTCTAAAGATGAAATGAACAATAAGAAACTGTTACCACTTGATGGATGGAAAAAGAAATAAGGAAGGATATTACCGTAAGCATGAGTACCTCCCAGGAAATGCTAAATTTAAAGTCTTTAGCTAGACATCAAATACCTCAAAAAGGATTTTCACCTTCCAAAGTCATATATCAATAGTCGAAACAATTGTGGGTCCATAAGACCAAATAAAGCTGACACTAGTATGAGACAACTGCACCGATTCAGAAAAATGAAAAGAATGAGCACGTCCTCATCTAAGGTTTCTGTCAAGACAACTGGGTTTATCTGCGGTGCGTAATTGAACTTCATATATGTGTCTCGATAAATATATTTATCCTAAAAACGGGTCTCTAATACCTGGGTTACCTCCTGAACAGTATCAGGAGGATCGGGTTGCGGAGTCTGAAAAGACTCAAGTAATATCTCAGATGTACAAGGATCGAGTCTCAAGTTAGGGACTCTAATTAGGGATATGATACAATCACAATAACCATCACTACACCCGAACTTAGGGTTCATAGAAAAACCTCTAACTATTTCTTGAATTTCCGGATCTTCAGAGTCCTTAAAATACTCAAGAGATTCTTCTAGTTCTCTACCCCCAAACTTAGGGTCATCATTATTCTCAGAAAAACCTAAAACTATTTCCTGAATTTCTAGGTCCATAGAATCTTTAAAATACTCAAGAGATTCTTCTAAATATTGATCACATATCTGATCTAAGAGAATGGTTTCCTCAAAATCATCTAAAGAATCTACCAGTAAAGTGTCAAGCCAATTATCCTGAACTAAAGTGCTAATCATATTCACTTCTTCTAAATCATCATTCTCAGAAGGTTGTCTAGTAACATTAAATACATTTAGTTCAATGGTCATATTACCAAAGGATATGTTCATAATCCCAGTCCTACAGTTCATGACAGCGTTAGCTGTGGCTAAAAATGGGCGACCTAAAATCACTGGGATTTGACGACTTGGGTCCTGAACAGGCTGGGTGTCTAGAACAACGAAATCCATAGGATAAATAAACTTATCAACCTCAATCAGAACATCCTATAGGACACCATGAGGGACTTTGACAGACCTATCAGCTAATTGTAGTGTCATTTTTAGTCGGTTTCAACTTACTAAGACCTAGCTGGGTGTATATATGATACGGGAGTAAGTTAACACTAGCTCCTAAGTAAAGTAAAGCTTTATCGACCATGTGATTACCAATCGCACAACATATGGTGGGGCATCCAGGATCCTTATACTTTGGGGGTGTTTGGTTCAGAAGAATGGAACTTACCTGACCAGCTAAAAAAGCTTTCTTATGGACATTAAGCTTACGTTTTCGTGTACAAAGATCTTTAAGGAACTTGGCATAAGCAGGCATCTGCCTAATTGCTTCTAATAGCGGAATGTTGATATTCACCTGCTTAAATGTTTCCATTATCTCGTTGAAAGTCGACTCCTTCTTTGTTGGGGCTAACAAATGTGGATATGGGGCTCTAGGCACAAAGGTATACCTATCAGGAATTTCTTGGGAATCCTTAGAGACTGTTTCAATTTCCTCGTCTACGGGCTCCTCTTGGGAAGTAGAAGATGGAACTACAGTATGTCCACTAGGCATGGCTACCTTATTGTCTACCGTTTTACCACTCCTAAGGGTTGTTATCGAGTTCACATGGTTTGATGATTTCTCACCAGCTAAAGATATTTGATGGACTCCCCTAGGGTTGGGTTGTGGTTGACTAGGAAACTTTCCTTTTTCTCTCAATGTCTCATTTATCTGACTAACCTCGGTTTTCAACTCGGAAATAGCCTGAGAGTTAGCCTGACTTATTCTCTTATTTTCTTCTAAACCTTGAGCAACAGATTGCTGAAACTGCACAGTGTTACGAGTTAACAAGGTAAGAGACTCTTCTAAACTCATAATCTTCTTATCCGAAGGGTTCTGAAACTGTGCCGGAGCTGAAGGATTCTTAGTATAGCCAAAACTTGGGGGAACCTGAGCATTACTAGACTGACCTTGATTCTGGCCCTTGGACCAAGAAAGGTTTGGATGGTTTCTCCAGTCAGGGTTATAGGTTTCTGAATATGGGTCAAACTTCTGTTGGTTATCAAACCTAGTATTGTTATAAAGAGCATTGGCTTGCTCTTCAACAGCATGGCCTTCCCAAAAAGGCTCATTTCTTCCACTACTACCACTAGAATGACCTAATTCTAAGGCTTCTAACCTTTTGGCTATAGCTGCTATTTTGGTATCTGACTCATAAGATCCTTCTACCCTATTAACATTTCCTCTACTTAGAAGAATTGTTTTCTTGGGTTCCCTACTATTTTCCCATTGTTGGGTCTTATCGAAGATTTCATATTAAAAAATTTCATCGCTTCATCAACAGTTTTATTGTCAAACCCACCTGTGCATAATGAATCAACCATGGTTGTTGTTGAATAATCTAAACCCTCGTAGAGGATCTGAACTAACCTAACCTTATCCAAACCATGGTGAGGACATTGAGATATCAAGTCATTGAACCTTTCTAAGTACCTATATAAAAATTCTCCTTCTTGTTGGGAAAAAGTACATATTTGTGTCCTAATAGACGATGTTTTATGCCTTGGGAAAAACTTATGTATAAAGGCAGAAGTAAGTTGGTCATAGGTTTCAATTGACTCAGAGTCCAAACTATACAGCCAAGATTTGGCTTTATCTTTTAAGGAAAAGGGGAATAACTTAAGTTTCAACGCATCATCACTTAGGTTTTTAATTTTCAGAGTACTACAAACTTCCTCAAATTCCCTAACATGAAAATAGGGGTTTTCATTTTCTTTCTCTAAAAAGATTGGGAGCATCTGTAAGGTCCCAGATTTAAGTTCATAAGTTGCTTCCGTCTCAGCTAACCTGATACATGAGGGACGAGTAGTCCTAGTTGGATTCAACAAAGCTTTCAAAGTTTCCATTTCTGACACTACCAAAGGACTAGGGGTACTAGGGGTACTTTCCTCACGAAGAGACAGATTCTCAAAACTGAAGTTTCCAAAAACGGGGCTATCAAAATAAGAGTCTTCGAGCTCCCCTCCTTCACAAGAAGAACTACTAGTTTTTTCACTAATCAAACGACCTAGAGGGTTTCTTTTCCAAGCCCGTTTAAAAACTTCGGGCATACACTAGAAAAACAAGATCAAAAAGAAAATCCCTAAAAAGGAAGGTATGTTCTATGCAAACACAAACAAGGCTGACTCCACCACAGCAAACCTACTGATTTCTAGCAAACAAAAAGCATGATGGCTCCACTTAGATTGTTTCTAGACCAGCTTCTAATCCTTTGAACGGGAATTCGTTACAATTTAAGCAAACCCCTCTGGAATCAATCCAAGTTAAAGTAAGTTGAATAGAGGTGAGGGAATCTCAGTGGAGCTTTGATACCCAAGGCCTCACCGGCGTTACAAGGCGGCGTATTCAACTCACAGAAACCATCATGAACTTCAAAGTATGCTCAAAAGAGTAACCAATATTTTTCGAACGACTTTCCTAATAAGCTCGTTACCCTATCTGTCTCGTTCTAGTCCAAATTTTAAGGCTTAGGTTCGCGTAGGTTACGTATTCCTAAGGCGGGCAAGAAGGAAACGGTGATGAAATCCGAGTCCTTATCTTGATTTGTCCAGGCCTTGCCCTTTACTAGAAAATTAAATCCGATTTCAGGTCCTCAACATATATGCATACAAAATCATCCAGTAAACCCGCTGACAAGGGATTCGCGGGTGTTTAGAATTCTTACCTCCCGTTCCAGACAGGGTATGAACCGTTGAAGTCGACTCGGGCCACCGACTCCAATGTCAGTGTACGAACCCGAGGGGCCGAAGCGATATCGTAATCGCCGTCCTTCCCTGTGTAGTTTATATTTAAACTAACCCATCCTTAGGGTTTTAAAAATAAAGTCCAATGTTCAAAGTCCAAAAGAAAAGAAGAAAAAAAATGTGCAAAAATAAAATATTACAAAAATAAAAAACTTAATTACAGTTTCTAAAAAATAAAAATAAAATTATTTACAAAATCTTCTTCTTCACTCCTTTTGGATTTCTCTTTTCTTTCCTTTTTGGGCTTTTCCTTTCTTTTCAGCACTTTATCTTTTTTTCTTTAGCTTAGCTCCAAATTTGAAAGCAAACAAAAATACCAAAACGCGTAAAAAAGAACAAATAAAATAAAACCTAAAAATAAATCTATAAACAAATCCCCGGCAGCGGCGCCAAAAATTTGATGTGTTTTCAAAGTTGTTGTAGTAGTATGATTCGTTCAAGACTTGTGAAAGCGGATTTTTAGATTTTTTTTTTAATAAATAAAAATAGCGAACTAATTTAAAAAGATGTTGTGAAAATTATGGAGAGAATAGAGCTAGGATTCCACCATTGGTTGATATTAGTGATTTAATAAAACAATAATTATGCAACTCAACATTCAAATTGATTCTAATAGTATTGCCTAGACATGTAGATTTCCAAAAGAATAGATGTTAATCCAAGCATAGAATATCAAAACCCTGAAGAAAGCATATTCTATCAAGAGAAAATACACCTAACTAATCAAAATCATATAAACAATTTTTAGTTCAATGCAAAAATCATAATAGAGTTGTTGTAATTAATTAATATAAATATATCACTTTTACCGAAACAACGGCTTCCTCCATAGCCCCAAGGATTGGATTTATCTCATCATTGTGTAAACACGCTCAAAATATTTGTTCATTGCTTCAAAAATTGTTTGCAAAGATAAAATGGAGAGAAAATGATGAAAATCGGGTGTTTAAAACTCTTCCCCTAATCACTCCCTAATCACTCATCCCCCTTCTCTTACATCTCAGGAGCTATTTATAACCCAACAGTAACCACAAATATCTCTAATTACTCCTCAAAATCTTCACAGTGATGGAATATTATTCTCGGGAATAATTTCCTATTTTTTTTCTTTTCTGCATGCATGAATGAGCTGTAAAATATCTCCAATTACTCCTCAAAATCTTCACAGTGGAGGAATATTATTCTCGGAAATAATTTCCTATTTTTTTCTTTTCTGCATGCATGAATGAGCTGTAAAATATCTCCAATTACTCCTCAAAATCCTCACAGTGAAGGAATATTATTCTCGGGAATAATTTCCTAATTTTTTCTTTTCTGCACGTATATTTCCCACAGTAACACCAACAGTAAGTGAAACGAAAATATATTTGTTCCCTGTTTTAGCTTATCACGCGTCTGTTTAGTGTTGACGTGTTCCAACATGCATATTTCTCGAAATATATTGATTCTAACTCGTGACAGGATAATCTCTCAACGCAGCTCCGAATAGTAAATGTCCTCCGGGTTGCCTTTAACACTTTTTCGAGCTAATTTTTCCGAAAATGTTTATTTCCTAAAAATACATAAAAACACAATATTAGTACAAAAATCGAGTACCAGCAATAGATGAAATTAAGGACAACGTATACACAAAAATGTGTCTATCAAGTACCCTAATTAGGCGAAATCTCTTACGACGGCTCGTTTTAAAGACTTCTTTGGGATTGAGAAGCTCTACGAGTACTGTTGGTGGGAAACTAGATAATTGCAGTTTATTATTAGTTTTCGATTGATTTTATTGATTAACGGTTGTTGAACTTTGATTGCACCTAGTTTGTTTATGCTTGAGAATCTTCTCTTCTGATATAAGATTCATTCAAACTAGATCGAAGTTTCGACGGAGATCTTTAGACTGTTTGTAGATCTAAAGACGTCTTGTGATAATCCATTGTTAATAAACTCCATTCTGTGTGTGATTGGTCACAAGAGATTCAAGTTGATTGTGTACAGGTGTTTATTGAAGATCTAAGAAGATTTGAAGACAAAGAAGATTGCTTATTTGAGTTCATAATCTTTGGTGTGCACAAAACTTGATCGGTTGGGGATCCAACTATAATCAGTTTATATTTGTGATAACCTAGATTGATTAGTTGAGTAGATCATCATCAATACATTTCTTTGTGATTAAGAGTATTGATTGCATAGTCTAAAAAATTACCTTGGTAGTTGTTGATAGATTGATCTAAGAACCTGACAAAGGAGTTTATTGGGATAAATAGAAGAGCCTTTTTTCAAACTCATATCACTTTTTTGAAAAGAGTTGTTACCGAACAAATTTGTTGTTCTTTTACTGTTTGGAATACGAACCAAAGAAATTGTTCCAAGTGCGTGACTTATTGCAAGTTGGAGGCGCAGGGATTCAGGCGGAACTAGGTGAACTATAGGTTTAGTTGTTTGGTCTCAACTATACGAAGTTGGTTTAGATTTTGTATAGCGGCTTAATCATGAGAGTATTCAATTCTGGACAAGGTCCCGGGGTTTTTCTGCATTTGTGGTTTCTTCGTTAACAAAATCTTGTTGTGTCTTTTACTTTTCTATTTCCGCAATTGTAATTGTTTTTATTAAAATTAGAAGTAAAATACACAAACGTTAATTCCTAATTACTTGATAGAAATCCTATTGTGTTTGGTTAAGTCCGAACATATTATCAAGTAATCATACTTCGTTGTCGTATTGTCTCGATCTCGTATCCATAGGCGATCACAGGAAGTGTGAACCGATTCGTTGTATTGTCTCGACTCAGTTCATAGACAATCACTTTCGGAAGAAGAACTTATAGGTGTAAAAGTTTTAGATTCAGGTATATTTGGGTACCCTCGTCTTTTCAATTGGTATCAGAGCAGGCAAACACGAAAATATCTAACAATCTGTGTTTGGTGCGATCCAACCTATAAGAAATGAACTCGAGTTCTCATGAATCAACTTCAATTAACGTACCTCCAAGATTTGACGGAACAAACTATCTATGGTGGAAATCTGCTATGAGATCTTTTCTTCAATCACGAGACTTTAATACATGGCTATTAGTCGTCGATGGTAATAATCGCCCGAAAGTAGAAAATTCGGAAACAGAGTTTAAACGCTTAGTGGATTTTTCAAACGAAGAAAAGGATTTTGCTAAGCAGAATTCAGATGGTTGGAATGCTATTATACATGCTGTAAGTCGTGATCAACAACATCATGTATCAACATGTCGAACTTCAAAAGAAGCTTGGGATAATCTTCAGATCGTATTCGAAAGAAACACATTAGAGAAAGAAGCTAGACTTCAAACTCTTACGTTCGATTTGGAAAAACTTCGAATGGATGACAACGACACTTTTGAAGAGTTTCATATTAAACTATCTGAGATGATTAATGCTTCTTTCTCTCTTGGAAAGACTATTTATGAAAAGAATATAGTGTGCAAAATTTTTAGATCGTTTCCATCTAGATACGATTCTAAGAAGCATGCAATAATAGAAGCAAATGATATTTCAACACTCTCACGAAGCACAGTCGTTGGAAAGTTAAAGATCTTTGATCATGAATCACAGTCTATTCAAACTAAAGGAATTGCTTTTAAAGCTGCAAAAATTCTGAAAGCTCCAATGGAGAGGAATAGACAGATGAACGACTCAGATGAACAAATTGCAGAAAATTCTGATGATGAAATTGAACAATCATTATCATTGATTACTAGAGAGTTTCGATATCTCTTAAAGAAAAAAAAAGAGATTCATAAAGGATACTCATCGATCTTCTCGTCCACATGATCGAGCTCCTGTCAAAAAGGATCAGGAAGAAGATGATGAATATCAGCCTCAGTTCTTTAAGTGTAAAGGGTTTGGTCATATAGCTAAAGACTGTCCCAATCTTAAGAAATACACTGGAAGCAAGGCTCTGGCTGTAACTCTAAATGAGACCTCTGATTCATATGATTTTGAAGAAGAGGAAACAGCTAATATTGCATTAGTTGTCAATCTTATTCCTTCCTCCTCTATAAGTGATTTAACCATTTTTAAGAATGAACATGTCTTCCGATGTTACTAAATCATCTAATGGTAAAGGGAAAAATAAGACAAGATGAAAAAACTGTCTCAAAAACAAAATTGCTAAAAGTTGCATATGCAACCCCAGTCAATCTCAAGATACTTCGTTAGTTCGAGGTAACAAAAAGAGACTTTCTCATACGATACTAGATCAAGGACACTCTGGGTATTTAAAATTCCATAATGAGAGAAAATCTCATACTAATACCACCTGATCTGTATTAGAATTCTTTACTTACCATGTGTGCCAAATTTTTGTGACGAAGAAGAAAGATCAAGGCACTTATGTGTAGTTTATGGAAATCAAATCTAGTAATTGAAAATATTTGAGCTATTCGTATCTCTAGGAATATTATATTTTCGGAAGTATGAAAATTATAAAAAGATCCTTCTCTTTTCTTGGTCATTCCTTGTCCGAACTATGAGTTTGGACCCAATGTCGTCTCTTGATAAGATGCTAGATCAGAAAGATCACTTTAAGAATAAGTCTGCATCTTCTCTTGATATAGAGAAATCAAAGAGAAAAATCAAAAAGAAATATTGGATTATAAAGAAGGAAAGAGAGGATATGCTGAAGAAAGATCAGTGTATTGAAGCATTGACACACTTTTGTGTTCAATCAAAGACAGAGTTACATGTTCTTGCAGAACCCTTCACGAAAAATTTTCAACTGCAAGAAATTCTAGTCAAACAACAAGGTTATCTACTTGAAGAATTTCACAAGCTGAAGACTGAAAATAATAATCTACTTTCCTCTAGCATTGATATGAAGGATTAATCTAGGAGAATAGACATCAGTTTTTGATTTCTTTCAATAATTGTATAAGGTCTGTTATGAATAAAACTATCTTATTTATGAATAAATTTATTAGTTTATAATTTTTCTTGTGATAGTTGTTTGTACCCAAAATTGCTTTTAGTCACAAAACACGATGATTGATGATGATTAAATAAATTAGGGTTATGAAACAATTGAAGAAAAAATAAAGGAGACAAAGATTGAACGTGGTTCGGAAAGTTGTGCCTACATCCACGGTGGAATCCCGTAGGAGAGAATTGTATTGATATGTGGTTTACAAGTGTATGGTTAGAAAACCTAGAATTCCATATCCCTTGAGTTGGATTTTTGGCCTCTATTTATAGGCAAAAAACCCTAATCTAGTAATTGAAAATATTTGAGCTATTCGTATCTCTAAGAATATTATATTTTCGGAAGTATGAAAATTATAAAAAGATCCTTCTCTTTTCTTGGTCATTCCTTGTCCGAACTATGAGTTTGGATCCAATGTCGTCTCTTGATAAGATGCTAGATCAGAAAGATCACTTTAAGAATAAGTCTGCATCTTCTCTTGATATAGAGAAATCAAAGAGCAAAATCAAAAAGAAAGATTGGCTTTGCAAGAAGGAAAGAGAGGATATGTTGAATAAAGATCAGTGTATTGAAGCATTGACACACTTTTGTGTTCAATCAAAGACAGAGTTACATGTTCTTGCAGAACCCTTCACGAAAATTTTTCAACTGCAAGAAATTCTAGTCAAACAACAAGGTTATCTACTTGAAGAATTTCACAAGTTGAAGACTGAAAATAATAATCTACCTTCCTCTAGCATTGATATGAAGGATTAATCCAGGAGAATAGACATCAGTTTTTGATTTCTTTCAATAATTGTATAAGGTCTGTTATGAATAAAACTATCTTATTTATGAATAAAGTTATTAGTTTATAATTTTTCTTGTGATAGTTGTTTGTACCCAAAATTGCTTTTAGGCACAAAACACGATGATTGATGATGATTAAATAAATTAGGGTTATGAAACAATTGAAGAAAAAATAAAGAAGACAAAGATTTAACGTGGTTCGGAAAGTTGTGCCTACATCCACGGTGGAATCCCGTAGGAGAGAATTGTATTGATATGTGGTTTACAAGTGTATGGTTAGGAAACCTAGAATTCCATATCCCTTGAGTCGGATTTTTGGCCTCTGTTTATAGGCAAAAAACCCTAATCTAGTTCCATAATAACCCTAGATTAGTAGTTATCCAAAATAACTACCTAGATTTGTACTTATCCTTGAAGATCCATGTCTATCTTCCACAGATTTATGTTTATCTTGAAAATCCTTGTATATCTTCCCTAGATTTGCGTCTATCTTGGAATATCCTTGTATATTTTCCCAAGATTTGTGTCTATATCAAGATTAATTCTAAAATAAGTCTTTTGTGCCTCTATAATAAGCAAGACCGGGCTTCTTTAATAAGCCTTGGGTTTCTTTAATAAACCACCGGGCATCCTTAATAAGTCCTGTTGGGCTTCCATAATAATCCATGTGGGTTTCCTCAATAAACCACCGGGCTTCCTTAATAAGTCCGGTTGGGCTTCCATAATAATCCATGTGGGTTTCCTCAATAAACCCACCGGTTTTCACAATAAACCGTATTGGGCTTCCATAATAAGCCACATGGGTTTCCTCAATAAACCCACGGGTTTCCACAATAAACCGTATTGGGCTTCCATAATAAACCATGTGGGTTTCCTCAATAAACCCACCGATTTCCACAATAAACCGTATTTTACCGATATCAAATAGCTTGTGCGGTACGCACGTACTCTATTTTAATAGGGTACAAACATCGCCCCCTCTTAATCCTCAACTTTTTGATGAATTAAGAAAAATATAATCCCGACTATCCGTCGCAGCGTGCTTACGATGACCCCTGTTACTTTTACGATCATCTTGCCGCGAATTTAGCGTATCTAATTTTTCAGAGTGCGCCTGGGTTTATTTCAACATTTCTAAGTATATGAGTTATACTTAAAATTTCCATCCACCCACATACTGTAGGTACCTAGCACACTAGAAACACATTCAAAGTACCAATAATGTACTGAAAAATTTCTTATATAAATTTACGCACGTACCGGCATGTGAGGCTTGACGTGTCCATGCGCTCTATTATTAGACCAAAAACCAAAAACCACGTACAGGATTCCCCTTCACTTGGTCAAATAAGAGAAGTGGTCCTTCTCTTACTGAGCAGAGACTGGATAGAGGACTTGCCACTGAATCCTGGCTGCTCCTGTATCCAAATTCCACTATCACTAATCTTCTAGCTATTGGCTCTGACCATCATCATATTCTTCTTAACAGTAATCCTACTTGGTCCACTGGTCAAATCCCTTTCAAATTCTTTGGTCATTGGCTGGATCATAAGGATTGTAAGGACATCATTGATGAATGCTGACAGAGAAATTTATCTGGTTTTAGTGCTTTTCTTATAGCCAGAAAGCTTAAAGACATTAAGATGAGACTAAAAGTTTGGAATAAATAAGTTTATGGCAACATCAAGTTTAATATTGAAGAAAGTGAACAACATCTTCACTGGCTACAAGGAAACTACTTCAAACACGACAGAAGTGAAGCTATAAAACTGCAATGCAAGTTCTCAGAGATTGGCAAGACATAGAAGAAAAATTCTGGAAAACCAAAAGCATAGATCAATTCATCAAGTTGGTGGACAAGAATACTAATTATTTCCACAGAGCTACAAAATGCAGAATAAGAAGAAATAGGATTGACTCTATACAAGATAGTGCTGGAAACTGGACTGAGGACTACCAAGAAATAAAGCAATGCTTCACCAACCATTTCTCCTAGATGGCCACTACTGAATCTCCTGCTTTGAACCATGAAATTATCAACCTCATCCCAACCTCCATAACCAACTATGACAACAACAATTTCAACAGAATTCCAGACATACAAGAGGTCAAGGCAATTCTTTTCAGTATGGCTAAAGATAAAGCTCCAGGTCCAGATGGTTTCCCACCAAACTTCTTTCAAGCCAACTGGGATATTGTGGGAGAATACTTGGTTAAAATGGTACAACATTTCTTCATGTCTGGGCATCTTCTCAAGGAAATGAATACTACCTTCATATCCCTGATATCCAAAATTGACAACTCATCTTGTCCTAGTCACTTCAGACCCATTAGCCTCTGCAACACCACCTACAAAATCATATCCAAACTCTTAGCCCAAAGAATGAAACCATATCTAAATAAAATCATTTCACCTTACCAGTCTGTTTTTATACCTGGAAGACAAATTGCTGACAACATAGCTATTGCCCATGAAATTATTCACTCCATGAGAACCAGAAGAGGTATCAAAGGTAATAAAGGAAGTATGGGGATCAAGATTGATATGGAAAAGCCTTTGATAGAGTTGACTGGAAATTTCTCCATTCCATTATGAAAAAAATAGGCTTCAACTCTGGTTGGTGCAACAAGATTATGCAATGCATCTCCACCGCTTCTGCAGTTGTTCTTATAAATGGCTCTCCAGATACTTTCTTCAAACCCTCAAGAGGGCTCAGACAAGGGGACCTCTATCCCCATACCTATTCATTTTTTGTATGGAAGATCTTTCTAGAACTCTATCTCATGCTGAAGACCTGGGCATTATCTCTGGAATAAAAATATGCAAAAATGCCCCATCAATAAATCATCTTCTTTTTGTTGATGATTGTATGGTCTTCTGCAAAGCCAACACTACTGAAGCCCAAAATCTTAAGGATATCCTTAATATTTTTGGAGAAACCTCTGGTCAACTTATCAACTTCAACAAATGTGGTGCCTTCTTCAGCAAAGACACAGATCCAACTCTAATGCCCTATATATGCAATCTGTTAGGAGTTAAAGTTCTACCCTTAAATGACAAATATTTAGGCTCTCTTCTGTTCACTAATAGAATCAAGATTCAATATTTCAGACCAGGAGTGGATAAGATGAAGATAAGGCTCTCAAGTTGGAAGAACTCTCCTCTAAACCCAGCTGGAAGAGACGTGTTAATAAAATCTATTACTTCAACAGCCAGTATTTACTAAATGAACTGTTTCAGAATACCAAAGAAAACTTTTCAAGATATGAACAAGTTACAAAGGGATTTCTTCTGGGGGAAAAACCTGGAAAATCCCACAGGTTACTACCCTAAAGCTTGGACAGCTGTTTGCAAACCTAAAGAGCTTGGTGGTCTGGGATTCATGAATATGGAACTATTCAATAGCTCCATGTTAACAAAAAATAGGGTGGAGATTGGAACATGATAAAGATTCTCTATGGTTCCAATTGATGGATGCTAAATACTTAATAGGAAGAAATGTGCTTAACATGAATACCAAAGCTAAAGATGGAGACTCTTGGATATGAAAGGGGTTCTTGAAGGGATTCAGAACATTCAGCAACACTGTTCCTGGAGAATAGGCAATGGCAACAAAATAAGAATCTGGGAAGATATATGGATACCAAATTCAACTGTCAAGCTCACAAAACCTTCCAACTGATCCAATGATATTCAAACTCTAGCTCACTTGATGACAGATCAAAAGGAATGGAACATTCAGCTTATTCAACAAATATTTACTCCTGATATTTCTCAAGCTATCTCTGACCTTGCTTTACACCCCAGGGAAGAGTATAGTATGCAATGGAGCCTCAACAACACAGGAAAATTCTCTGTTAAAGCTTTGTACAAAGCCAAAATAGAGAATCTTTACAGAAATGACTAAACTACAAGAGACTGGGGAGCTATATGGAATTTGGAAGTTGCACCTGCTATCAAAATCTTTCTCTGGAAATGTGCTCATGAAATCCTCCCTACTAATGCAAACACTGCAAGTACTCTTCATTATATTGATCCCATTTCAAAATATGCAAAAGTGGGGAGGAGACAATGACACATTTGTTTCTTAACTGCCCAGCTGCTACTGATGTTTGACAGCACATGCTAGGTGAAAGTCATGGTTTGTTTAACCATCAAACACCTTTCATGGACTGGTTCAATACTTGGTTTCAACATATCAGTACCAGTGAAAACATCAGCATCTATGCAACTACTTGTTGGTTTATTTGGAAGGCTAGATGTGATCTAGTTTTTCAAAACATCACACCCAATGCTAAAAAAACCTCCCTTAGCAGTCAACAACATCTATTTGACTTTAACTGAATTCACAATTTGCCTAACCATGCCCTGAATACTCAGGGGTTTCTCTCATATATCGGTTCCCAAAAAGCAGAAACTGGTAGTCATGTTGGGATCCCTCAACAAAAGCAGTATTATGGTTACATAATCAAAATATGCACTATACAGGATCCTAACAGTTATCAGTTTTTTCAGCCCTAACTGTTACTGATTTTGCAGGAAACTATGTTGATAGCAGAGGACACACATGCCAATGGGGAGCAGAAGGAGCCACAGGAGGAGCAGAACTAGCCTTTGGTTGGGCGGAGGAAAAGCAGCACGTGAATATCGAGATACATGTTGAAACAAATGAAATCCTGGAACACTTCAATGCTCTTTACATCAAAGCCATCAAAGGAAGATTCAGCAGGAACTTCCACAGGAAAAGGCAACTTTTGAATGAAGAAATCACCTTAAACATTAAACTTGTAACTTTTGTCTTAACGGATCTTAAACTTCTTCGTAGAACCCAAAACTTGCAAGCTTTAAATATAACCATCGTCTGTAAAAATCTTAGCAGTGGGTCTGATGTTTGTCCAAACAATGACACCACTTACACAACTATGTATCACCTTCCTTAGGCACTGTCTAAGTTTTTTTTCTTTTTTCATTTTTTAAAATAGCTCTTTCATCGGTCCCTTGCTGGGATCTCACTAACTCCACCACTTGTGTCATAAGCCCACGTGTTAATCACAAAAAGAACACGTCCCCTCCTGATCACAATCCTTGTCACTTCTTTTATAAGTGGACATCAGTATATGAAACCTGACAAGTCCTTACGTATCATTATGAGACCCAAAGCTAATACGTCTTTTGAGTCTTTTCAGCTCTTTCATCCGTCTCATAGTGGAATCTTATTAAGGTAAAATTAGTGGGAGACCCAAAAAAAATAATATTTTCATTATCAGTTCCACAATTAATTTTGGTGCCGTGAGATTCATAATTATTTTCGTGACATTCATAATTATATGAAATTATTAAAAATGTATGAATGACGGATTATGCATCCGCATGACAGGTTATGCATCAGGGGTATAATTGGCAACGCAACTTGGATATAACATATCTAAAAATCCGCGCATTCGAATTTTACAAATTTTATATCGTTGGAAATCTTTTTAAAAGAGATGTGCAACGAGTAAAAACAAGAATATCAAATTTTTGTTTTTCACGAAAAAATTGGAGGTGATCATCATTTTAGGCAAAATTTTCGAAAACTTGATATATAACCATTATGCAGCAACCAAAAAAGATGCATAACACATTCTACAGACGGATAACGAATTATGCAACCATTTTTTCCACTGCATAACAAATTATGCATTTGTATAACAAAGTTATGCATCTATAACAAGTTATGTAACCATTGTTTTAGTTGATTTTAGTGCGTACATAAAAAAAATTGATGCATAATGCAGTATGCATTCATATTTACGGATGCATATCAGGTTATGCATCTACTTTCTTGATGCATAAAAGATTGTGCAACAATTTTCTCGATGCATAATGCATTATGCAGTCATATTTTCGGATGCATAACATGTTATGTAGATATTATTGTAGGTGCATGACAAGTTATGCATCCTTATTTTTTGTTGTTTTCAATACTAAGAAAACAGTAGTTGCATAACGTGTTATGCAACCGTTTTCTGGACTGCATAACAAGTTATGCAAAAAAAAATTGCATAACAACCAATTCTTCTTCCAGGCAACGACTCACAATAGCAACACCAACTCCCATTGCAACTCAACTCATACACTGTCACAGCCAAACTCAGTCTATCACCTGCAATTACATTAAACCTGGAATGTTTATTACTATATATCAAAAAATACGTTTACAAAAATGTTGCTTTTACAAACTATTTAACTTGGCTAATGTAATATGATTTATGCTTGAAAACATCGCTGGAAGAGGACAACGAAATAATTCCAAGTACTGCTCCACCGAGGAGAAGGTTTCAGGAATTCTATGTACCTAATAAGTAATAAACAAACATTTTTGATCATCCAAATAGCAGCCGTTAAACGTAGAGTTACACCAGGCTAGTACAAATAGCATATAGATCAACTCACCGAATGCAAATAGACTAGTTAAAATGCCTGACCTTCTCTCCATAGAAGTGGTCATCTAATACATCATTGAGAGTCCAAGAGAAGACAGTACGTATCAAATAGGTTATGCATCAGGGTATAATTGACAATGCAACTTGGATATAACATATCTAAAAAACCGCGCCTTGGTATTTTACAAAATTTATATCGTTGGAAATCTTTTTAAGAGAGCTACACAACGAGTACAAACAACAATATCAAATTTAAGCTTTTTTGCGAAAAAATCGGAGGCGATTGTTCTTTTAAGCAAAATTTTCAAAAATTTGGTACGTAACCATTATGCAGCCACCAAAAACGAAGCATAACACATTATGCAGACACAACAAAAGATGCATAAAACGTCATGCAACCATATTTTGGTTCATGCATGTATTAATTTGTGCATAACATGTCATGCATACATTTCCTTGAATGCATAAAAGATTATGCATCAATGTTTTAAATTTAGTACTTACAAAAATATGGTTGCATAATGTTTTATGCATCCATTTTCTGGACTGCATAACGTGTTATGCAGATATTATTGTAGGTGCATGGCAAGTAATGCAACTTTTTTTTTTGTTGGTTTCAGTACTAACAAAAAAGTAGCTGCATAACGTGTTATGCAACCATTCTCTGGACTGCATAACATGACAAGTTATGCAACTTTTTTTTTTGATGGTTTCAATATTAACAAAAACGTTACTGCATAACGTGTTATGCAACCATTTTCGTGCTGCATAACAAGTTATACAACAAATTTTGTAGATGCATAACAAGTTATGCAACCGTTTTCATAACTACACAACAAATTATTCAACCATTATGAACCAAAGAAGCTCCTACGAAAGTACACGCTTTGATGCAGAAGTCAGTAGATTTCGAATCCATACCTATTAACATGATCACACTGAAGTGGAATCCGGTTAAAGTTCACGCTGTGAATTAAAGTAAAAATATAAGAAATTTACTTTGCTCATCTGTTGCTGGTCATGACGTACCATCTAGCCAACGAATCGAGAACTTCGCAGCTTCTTCAACACTCATTTCGTCCATCTTTCCTCCTTTTTACTGTCATGCCACCATTATCCATAATAACAGCTACCCGGTCCTGGTCCCCAGTCACCTCATAAACCTCTCCTAGCTGCGCAGTTGACAAAGGTTTGCAAAAGTGTCAAATGATGGAAAATTAACTGGATATCAATTCTTATAATTAAATTGGTCAGTACCTAATAATAAAGGAAGCCTAATTACTGTAAAAACCAAAGCAGAAACTTTTGATTATTTGAAACTTGTTGGCATCCGACCTAATTTACATTTTCAAATGTACATTCATGAATTCTAGCTAGGAACATAATTCTAGCTTAGGGTAGTTCATTCACTTACTTATTCAAGTGTCATGATCCTTCATTTACAGGAGTCCACTACAAGAACAATCATAGTTACACCATGATATATTTCAGCTGCATTGGGGGCACCACCAAGCTTTCTTTTCATTGCGACCAGAATGACACAAAATTAGCTACAAGATCACTCTCCTGGTCTACACAATGAAAGATCATTTTAAAATAAAATTTAGAAAAATCTTAAAAGAGAAACAAAACCCTTTGTCTTAAATCTCATACCATTCCAGTATTTTTTTAAGGAAAAAATACTACTGAGAACCAAAATAAAAATCATAGACCTTTACTTGAAATTCAAATTAACAAATAAGACATCAGAAAAACGGGATTGCACTAAACTGGCCTACTTTCGAGATCAAGGCTTTTATTTTAACTCTAGTAAGCATGACTCTCATAAGTCATATCACTGTGTCTTTAAATTTTCTTTTTTTCTTTTGCAATGGCTGGATCAGTAGTCAACACCCCCGAGAACGGCAACACTACCAACAACAGCAAGTATGGAGATGGTGCCATGAGCTCTACTAGCAATGCTGATGGTAGTACTAATGCTGATGATAACCATACATCTATTCCTAATCAGTATTATTTACTAATGCCATATCTGGTGTAGACCATACAAGCTGAAACCCCATAATATCAAATAAAAAGATTTAACAGTAATCTTCTGTCCAAAACTAGGGCTTCATATAAAAGAGAAACTTATCTGGAATATTAAACTGAAAGTAAGATAAACCCAAATCATAAATTTGGGATTTCACTAATGAAAAACCCAAAACTTCTACCTTGTAAGAAATCACATACCATGAAGAACACAATCAAGTAATACCATGATTTTTCCTGAGAGAAGAAATCGAGAGATTCATCTGGATTTTAAATGGAATTAATTCAATTATTTCCATAGCTCGATGCATGTTTTTTGAAGACCTGCAATTCCGCTAGCTAACCATTTTTCTTCGGTCTTCAATTCCGACTCCAACCATTATTTTTCTTTCTTAGATTCTCTGATGTGAACGATGGTGATGAGGGAAATTGGGATCTTCGTGTATTTTTGGTGCGTGAGAAGATCGAAAATCAATCTACAGATGTTTCTTATTGTGAAGAAAATTCTGCTTCCTGTACCTCTACCTCGTTTCCTTGATAAAAAAATAAAAAAATAAAACGTAATTTTAGAAAAATATGGGCTTGGGAAGAATTTGTCTTCAGAAAATGGGGGCGAGAGTCAAGTTTTACGCGGGTGGGTTTCACAACGGAGAAATCCCAGAAAATGGGTTTGATAGTAGGTTTCACTCTTATTAACTCTATCGCTTAGTCATAAGCCCACATGCTTACTTCTTCCTTCACATTACAGAACAGACATATCCCCTTATGACCCAATTCGTGCCACCTCCTCATACAGGTGACCAGCTACTATTGACAGCGTTTTCCAATCCTTACGCACCACAGATATGGTACGTTTCATTCCGTGTTCAATCAGCGTCAACATTTACGGTCGGCATTAATACGATCACTTACTGAACTGTGAATTTGATTCCTTTTGAAACTCCATTTTCTGTTTCTCATCAAACTCTTAGCAACAATTACTTGCCGGACACTGTTCCTTCCTCTATAAATAGATGAACAATTGCCCGCAGTATCACGTCTGAAGCTGTCCTCCTCTTGCTAACCTCCCTGGATCTAGTAGTATGCATATATATCCCTTTACTAGATATATCTATGTACTTTTTACTCCATCAGTTAGAAAAGAATTTATCCTTCGCTAGCAAGAAACACTTCTCATACTGCAATTCTGTCATGTTTACAGCATATGCAGACGATATCTCTTTGATTGAATAAAAATGGTATCGATTGCATAATTTCCTTACTGGCGCTCCGAACAACATTGGTCCCTTTTAGGCGTACTGCTAGGATGCGCGTGGGTGGTCGTAGGCCTTATACTGCCAGTCGTCCTGCATCCATAAGTGATTTTCCTCTAGATGTGCTCTCTGTTAGCACTTCTTTATTTTGACCTTGTTGGAATGCAAGTACCATCAGTATCTAACCAGGCACGTTAATTTCCCAGCTACTCTTGTCTAGCTTTGGCACATTAGTTGTCGTTTACTCCATCTCTTTGGTAAGATATCGCAAGAACTCACTCGAATGCAGGTGTTTTCTTTGTTAGAACTTTCTTTTCCTAGCTTATATTTCTTGTAGGATATTTCCAGAATTGTCTGATTTTTCGTGACAATTCAGTTCCTTGGTTTTTCTCTTTGATAGAAAAATGCTCCAATTTATTAAACTAGTTTATCTCTTTAACAGAAAAACCATCAAAATTCTTTTCCAATTCTATACGAAGATTCGTTGTCTGGATTATAATAATAACTAAACTTCGATTTCGAGAACACACCTCATTCGAATGCAGGTTGCTCCCTTATTTTGCTAGGCACGTTGATTGCCCATATGCTCCTGTGCTGACCTAGAATTTGCTGACTCAAAGCTCTTGTGTCTGCTCATAATGAACATATGACAATCTCTGGTGTACAAGTTGACTGTCTTTATCTTTTTGCCATACATTCCTTTTCTTTCGCTCCATCTTCTTTACCAAATGCAACTTCTTTTTCTCCTTTTATTTCATCTTTTATTGAAACATTTCTACTGTTATTCTTGAAGTACTTCTATCAAAACACTTCATCTTTGTTTTTCTCTTTTCTAGAAAAACATTGCAACAACTATTTCCTTGATAAGTAAAACACTTCGATTTTGTCTTTCTCCTTATTAGAAAAACATTGCAAGTATTTCCTCTCCATGCATTCTTTAAAATTTTCCTTTCGCTCCCTTCGCTCCATCTTTAGCTTCAGCTTTATTGAAACATTTTGTTTTTCTCTTTCTCTTTAATAGAGAAATATTGCACGTATTTCTTTAATAAATACATGCAAAACTGTTCTCATTTGTGATTATGAACTTAATTTATAATGTAACAATTGGTGAGGACTCACCTCCCCGGGCGTTCGTTCAACCTTAGCAGCCCCCATTACTTGAATTGATACTGAAAAAGATGTCTTCTATTGTTCAACTTCTTTAAACAAGTTTCTTTTGATTGTATGCTTGATGACACTTTAGCCGCCCTCAATATCTGTAGAGATATTCCCAAATAGAAAAGACACCCCCATGTGAAGCAGGAACTAGATCTATTATATCCGATCCTCACTTGCTATATGGATCTGGGCTTATGGTATCTTTTCCTTTTCCATCTTATTTCTGGATTCATAGTGATTTTTCCTTTTGGAATCGCCCTCAAAATGTTGTCTTGGTGTGGCGTGTCCCTCGGTTCCGGACCCTTTCTTCGTACATGACAACTTTGCTTTCGTTTCTTATCTCCAACTGATTATGTTGTTGCTGAACCCCGAGAAACAAATCAAACGAATTTTAAATTCGATCGTGTTGATGTCTACGAACCTTGAACTCGATCATGTTGTTGTCCCAAGTGCATATAAAAGTTTCTTGAATATAGGAATTTTTGCTACCATGCTGTAAGGAATCGAAAGACGATTCAAACGAGCCAGAAATCACTCAATTCGGACTTAAAACGAAGAAGTTATTGGTGAAACAAGATTTGAACGAAGCGCGCGGGCTGTTGCATACGTGGAACTTCTGACTGGGACGACGTCGCCGATGTGGCATAACTCAATTAAAGACAAGTTGTTGCTGACTGGACATCTGTTGGCGTGGCACATTTAGATGACGTGGCATTGGTGTCATGCTTGCATGCAATCTGATGACGTGTCACTGCAATGCTTACATGGCATCCTAGTCACGTGGCACCGTACGCTGACGTGTCACTAAGCTGATGTGGCAACGAAGTGCTGACTGGATGAAGATTAGGTTTCCTGTCACGCTTTTTGCAGCACTTATTTATGTTGCATTCTAGTTCTGATTCTGCAACGCTCTCTGGTTCTGTTTTGCAACGCCTTTCATCACAGTTTCTGCTGTTGTTTCGTAACCCTTTCTTCATCCTTCGTAACTCTTTCTACAACTATTTCGCAACAGTTTAATCATCTTCGTAACAGTTTTTTCAAGTACTTCGCAACAGTTTATTCAACTTCGCAACAGTTTTCTGAATACTTCGCAACACCTTCTGCAACATATATTACAGTATCTCTGAATTTCGCAACTCCTCTGCTACTGCTTTCGCAACAGCTGGTTCAACTGTTTCGCAACGGTTACGGAAGAACCTATTTTTTTTTCTTTTTTGCTGCTGATTTTTGCATCGAACTCGTGCACGATTTGTTCTGCACCTTTGTCAAGGGCAAAAAACGATTGTTTTACACGAATCCCCTTAGTCGGCGCCAATGTTTGTACCCAAAATTGCTTTTAGGCACAAAACACGATGATTGATGATGATTAAATAAATTATGGTTATGAAACAATTGAAGAAAAATAAAGGAGACAAAGATTTAACGTGGTTCGGAAAGTTGTGCCTACATCCACGGTGGAATCCCTAGGGGAGAAATGTATTGATATGTGGTTTACGAGTGTATGGTTAGCAAACCTAGAATTCCATATCCCTTGAGTTAGATTTTTGGCCTCTATTTATAGGCAAAAACCGTAAACTAGTTCCATAATAACCCTAGATTTGTAGTTATCCAAAATAACTACCTAGATTTGTACTTATCCTTGAAGATCCATGTCTATCTTCCACAAATTTATGTTTATCTTGAAAATCCCTGTATATCTTCCCCAGATTTGCGTCTATCTTGGAATATCCTTGTATATTTTCCCAAGATTTGTGTCTATCTCAAGATGACTTCTAAAATAAGTCTTTTGGGCAAGCAAGACGGTGCTTCTTTAATAAGCCTTGGGTTTCTTTAGTAAACCACCGGGCTTCCTTAATAAGTCCGGTTGGGCTTCCATAATAAGCCATGTGGGTTTCCTCAATAAACCCACCGGTTTCCACAATAAACCGAATTGGGCTTCCATAATAAGCTATGTGGGTTTCCTCAATAAACCCACGGGTTTCCACAATAAACCGTATTGGGCTTCCATAATAAGTCATGTGGGTTTCCAAAATAAACCGTATTGGGCTTCCATAATAAGCCACGTGGGTTTCCTCAATAAACCCACCGGTTTCCACAATAAACCGTATTTTACCGATATCAAATAGCTTGTGCGGTACGCACGTACACTATTTTAATACGGTACAAACAATAGTTTTTCGATTACATAGCCTGTGTTTGAATGGTTTTTATCATTGCTATGTATGTTTATGGGATGTTTGATTTCGTTTTACTTAACCTTAATATTCGATCTCATAATGTGTGAACCCTTATGGTTTGGGCGACATTTTGGTTTAGCAGGATTAAGTTCTAGCCCATGTTGGTAGGCTTTATAAAGGATCATAAGGGTTTCCGATTGAAACTAATATGTGAAAAGTCATAATATATTGAATCATTTGGTTTAACATAAAAGAATATGTGTTTCGAGGTTTCAAATTTTGCATCGCATTAGTTAAAACCGGTTTTCAACCTTTCTCTGGTAAATGTTGGTTTTTGTTGTTGTTCTTTTGTCTTGTGAGAGGATGACAACACAACGGGGGAGAGTTCTAGATTGAACTTGCGCTTAATGATATATCTTTCTGGGGAGAAGATGATGCAGAATTTGAGGTAACGAATTTGTTAGTTAATCGTTTTCCTGTTTAAGAAAAGCCTGATTTTATTGCATATATTTATTTCTTTTGCTTAACAAAATTTCGTTATAATTGATGTTTATTCCATTATTTATGTATGTATGTGTGTGTGATTCAATTATTTTTGGTTAAGAAAAACTATTGCTATCTTGCTTTATTTTGGTATCAATTGTTTAGGCTTACAAAATTTCGGTGCAATTGCGGTATTATAATGTCTATGTTTGTTTCAATTGCTTCCGGTTGAGGTAAATAATTATGAAAGTTGATTTATTTGGTTTGTATGAATTGTTTATGGCTTAACAAAAAGGTTTTCGGGATGAATTGTTTCATCCAATTCGATTCTGCATAAGATAAACTAAGTTAATTCTGATCTTAGTTAGACTTATCAAAGTGGAGATTTCGGTTATTCAAGTCTAATCGAATGCGTTAACAAGAAATGCTAATTAACTAACCTAGTACTTGTCTTGTTTAAAGGTGAAAAGTCTAAGTTATTATTTGAATAATTAGAACCTGATGAGAAAAATAAAGTTAATTCTGATCTTTATTTTGGTCTTATCGAACAAGCGATTGTATTTGTGCAATCGGGTTAGCACAAAAACTAAGGTGCTTAGTCAATTTTTGATTTGCTAAACTTTAGGGAAAATTGCTTCGGGCAATTGTTTCCTTGGTAATATATCTAAATAAAATTACTTTCTAGTTTCGGTCTTGATATTGGTTATTTAAAATGGTGTGTGGAACCCTCGTGCTTAACTCTTATAGGTTGCAAGTCTTTTGAGATTTGTAAGATCCTTTCGGTTTGTCCTTTATTTTCTCGTACCTTTGTTATTTTGTGACAAAAGGTTGAAGAAATATATGGAGTAAACAAGTGATTTGGTATCACTAAGGAAAGGACAATGGTGCTTAAACGTTATATCTAACGAAAGAGTAAAGCATAGACTAAAGGGGACTAACATATCATATTGATACTTGTAGTAATATGGACTACAAAGGGAATGAAAAAGATGCGAGGATTGAAAATATACCTATCTTACCTTTAGGAGGAGTATTAACTTTGTTATTATAATGTCAACAATGACATTTATGGATTGAATGTATACAGGTTATTATGCTGTTGAAACTTGGAATCAAGCGTATGTGTAATGAATTCTTGTAATTTGTTTATCCATATGATGTAAGAGTTTTGTCACTAAAATTGACAAAGAGGGAGATTGTTAGAGCATTTCTTGGATGAATGATGGGATTCGGGAGAACCCTATATGTAATAACCGCAATCGCACGGTGTCTAACTAGTAGACAGAGGCAAGTACGGGTCGAACCCACGGGGAGCGGTGGAAATACTCTATTCAATATCTTTAATGAAAATGATTTTTGGGATTTTTAGAAATTGAAAATGAAATAATAAAATTAAAGTAAACTAATGAAGTGAACTCGCAGTGAGAGAATCGGTAACCAGGGTTTACAGTTTCAACTACTATTTATATTCAATTACTGAAATAAAAATAACTCATGAATATATGTTTATTGTCTGTTCTATCGACAACACCTATTATATGTATTAGCGTCGCAAATATCACTGGTATAACCTAAGTATAGCACATCAAAAGACTAAATTCAAGCATGCACCATCAAATTGCATCAGCGAGAAAGTTATACGAAACTGAATTTAGTTCACAAATATTATTCGACATTTCTAAGCATAACCCATCAAGGAATTAATCGAAGCATAGATTATCAAATAATAAGAAGAAACATATTTGTAAAACTAATTCATTATGCACATAGGTTTTTATTAAAACCGGTGAGGCAACAACTAATTTTCAATAAATCCATAAACAATATTCAAAGGTTAATTTATTCAAATCATAATGGTCTTTTGCTAAATTAATCCATTCAAATAGCCTAATATCCCAAATAGTTTCAACCATAAACCCTAAGTTGTTAATATCTAGTCAAACATGGCTTTTTCAAAAGCCATAAACATATTAAAGAGATTCAGTAGCTAATCAATAAAAATGAAAACACCAGAATCGTAAACCCTTGTCTTCCCCTCTTGATAGCTTCTAGCCCCACATTTTTTTTCTTCTCCCAGTTGCGGCTGCTCTAGCCTCTGTAACCGGCCTCCTCCCTTTTCTCTGTTCTACAACATTTCCTTTATCTCCTCCGTACTGGACTGCAGAACTCGCACCTAAACAGCCCACTTGTTTGAACAAGACAAAAGGGTCCAGTTAACATAAGCCCACTCAATTAATACGCAAGCATCAGTAGTTGAATGTTGATTTTCATTTTCAAAAGACCATACAGCCACTAGTCCCACATCTTTGCACTTTTGCTAAGTAATCAATGAGCCCCACGAGCTTTACTGTGTAACTTTTGGACCTTGCCGCACATTCCAGTAGTTCAGGAATCATTTCAGTCACCGTTTGGACTTTGGTCATTTTCCACTAGCTCCCATATAAGTTAATCATTGACTGCCATGTATCCATCAACTAGCTTCCACTTCATTACTAATGTCGCAAATGTGAATAAGCTATGAATATCTCCACGACCAAAGCTTGGCATCGGAACACCCAATTAAGAAATTTATTTCAATTATATCCGACTCTACAAATGCACCAAGTCCTCCCAAATGAAATTCCTTCGCAATCTTGTACATGCACAGACGGGTAATAGCTGCAGAATACCAATTCCAGTTTCTATGGAAGTACATCAGTGGACTGCAGGTGCTAGCCATGATGAGTCTCTTTGGTAGCATGAGTAATAAAGATAGAATCCAAAACCGCGTCTTACGCAATTGTTTATTGCAGACGCCATTTAGCTCTATTTAACCGTTATTCTTATGATTTTCAGAATTTACTTGTACTTTCTACAAAAGTATTAAAATAATATTATTAGCCAAAATGTCGAGTCCTGACTAATATAAATATGGGTATAAAATGTGGCACAAATGTGCTTATCAGCACCCCCACACTTATATTTTGCTAGTCCTCGAGCAAAACAAAGAATTGACCCGCTACACAGCTGGTCATATCATAAGAGAGAGTTAGACCCACTACACAGCTGGTCATAAAATGAAAATTTGAAATACCATACAAAAGACCCGGTACACAGCTGGTCATAGGAAATACTCTACAAAAGACCCGCTACACAGCTGGCATAACAAATACCATACATAAGACCCGCTACACATCTGGTCATAACCCTAAAAATCATAATGATAATAATTTATTTTTTAAGACCCGCTACACAGCTGATAATTTTGTTTTTAGACCCGCTACACAGCTGGTTATAATATACTTGCAAACCTACAATGGACCCGCTCAACAGCTGGTCATAAATTACAAGAAAATTTCAGAAAAAGAAAAGTAAAAAGTTAACCACTCCTCCACACTTAAACATTACATTGTCCTCAATGTAATTGAGTCATCCAACGTAAAATTGAAGATGGGAAATTAATAATATGCGAAAATAAACAAATAAAAATAAAATAAGAAAATAGAATTACCTACTGGAATATACATACAAGATTCTCCATATATCAACAACCTAAATATTTGGGGATCAACCCAGAGCACAATATATACAATCGATGACAACCTCACACTCTCGTTGTAGCAACGTAAAGATATAGAGATTTTCAAAAGGAAAGAGCCACCCTCAAACCTAGATTTTTCAAAGGATATATCATCGCTAACAAGAATTACCATCTCAACTGGTTCACTGGGGATGGGAACTGAAACTATTTTGGAGACACGCACAAGTAAAGAGAAGTCACGAGATGCAAAATAATCTAGTAATACTGGAGAAGCACGCACTTCTAATCCAAAATTAGGAATCTTCTAAAAAGTTGTGATAACAATTCTAGGTATATTAACTTCTCCACTGGGTTTGTGACCCTGTACTAAATCATCAACATAATCATCATCAACCTAGGAATCAATAGGGATATCACAGTATAGATGATTAAAAGCAACCTTATAGATAGAGTGTAATGTGTCTAAGTCGTTAGACTTAACTACAGTTTCCTCAGAATTAACACATTCTTCATAAACATCATTGTCATAACACTGATATGCCACACCATCTAAAAGAATGATGTCCTCATTCCTAAACTCTTCCTTTTGAATAGGCGAGCGATCATTAATACGACCAGGAGTTGGACTAAACACACCACCTTCAGTTGGCATGACAATATCTCTATTCCTATGATCAAAACTGTCAAGTTCATCATCATTTTCCATACACATTGATTCATTAGATAAAGCGGTTTCATCATAAATATCAAGAGTATTAGAAAAATTAGAACTTATCTCCTCGGTAAGACCAGACTCTTTTACCGACTGCGTTAGTTCATCAATCGATAAAGCCTTTTGTTCAGCAAGTTCAGCAATATGAGCATGGGCTTTACTAAGCTCGGCAAAAAATAACTCATTAGCTTTGGTCTGTTTAGCAATGTCAATATTGAGGCGTTCTAGCAAACATAGTTGTGATGTAGATGGGTCACAACAAAATTGATTATCTCTCTCATACTGTGACGGAGAAATGTGTGAATAATAATTGGAATCAACACATTGTGTCTCATAATCATGGTAAGATTAGTAACAATCATAACCTTCACAAGGTCCATAATAATTATAACCCTGAATATGATTCCAATTATTATTTACACATTCTGTAGGCATGGGCTCCAGATAATGTGAACTTCTACGCATATATTCTCCAAGTGTTTCAGTAGATGAATCCTCCTTATGGAAATTCTGTGATAGATTCCAGAACTCTAAAAAGGAACGCGTGTCACCAGACTCCATATATACAAAGAAAATAAAAACAAAAAGCTATACAAAATAAAATGGTGCAAATTCAATAAGTAAACAAACAAGCAATCACCAATTCATTCATTCCATAATCACACCACAAAATAAAGAAAAATAAAAGTGCTCGCACCCTTATAATTGGAACGGAAGAGTTCAAAGAACTCTACTAAGTATTTTCCCACTTCAAAAAGCAGTACTAGTACCTCGTCTCAACATTCACTATTTAGGATAACGAGTGCCTAACCTGTCCGTTCAATATATAACTCACGAGCAAGAAAATCCTGAGTATTTTGCAGCATACGGATATAGTTGACACGACCAGAGCACCACCAAAAGTACCTGAAACAAAATTCTAAAACACAAACAAAGTCAAAAGGAAAAAAAATCCTAAAAATAAATAAAAATACTGTACAAAAATATAAATAATTACGTCAAAAATACTAATTACAATATTCCAGTACCGCTCCCCGGCAGCGGCGCCAAAAATTGATGGGATTCAGGAGAACCCTATATGTAATAACCGCAATCGCACAGTGTCTAACTAGTAGACAGAGGCAAGTATGGGTCGAATCCACAGGGAGCGGTGGAAATACTCTATTCAATATCTTTAATGAAAATGATTTTTGGGATTTTTAGAAATTAAAAATGAAATAATAAAATTAAAGTAAACTAATGAAGTGAACTCGCAGTGAGAGAATCGGTAACCAGGGTTTACAGTTTCAACTACTAGTTATATTCAATTACTGAAATGAAAATAACTCATGAATATATGTTTATTGTCCGTTATATCGACAACACCTATTATATGTATTAGCGTCGCAAATATCACTGGTATACCCTAAGCATAGCACATCAAAAGACTAAATCCAAACATGCACAATCAAATTGCATCAGCGAGAAAGTTATACGAAACTAAATTTAGTTCACAAATATTATTCGACATTTCTAAGCATAACCCATCAAGAAATTAATCGAAGCATAGATTATCAAATAATAAGAAGAAAGATATTTGTAAAACTAATTCATTATGCACATAGGTTTTTATTAAAACCGGTGAGGCAACAACTAATTTTCAATAAATCCATAAACAATATTCAAAGGTTAATTTATTCAAATCATAACGGTCATTTGCTAAATTAATCCATTCAAATAGCCTAATACCCCAAATAGTTTCAACCATAAACCCTAAGTTGTTAATATCTAGTCAAACATGGCTTTCTCAAAAGCCATAAACATATTAAAGAGATTCAGTAGCTAATCAATAAAAATGAAAACAACAGAATCGTAAACCCTTGTCTTCCCCTCTTGATAGCTTCTAGCCCCACATTTTTTTTCTTCTCCCAGTTGTGGCTGCTCTAGCCTCTGTAACCGGCCTCCTCCCTTTTCTCTGTTCTACAACATTTCCTTTATCTCCTCCGTACTGGACTGCAGAACTCGCACCTAAACAGCCCACTTGTTTGAACAAGACAAAAGGGTCCAGTTAACATAAGCCCACTCAATTAATACGCAAGCATCAGTAGTTGAATGTTGATTTTCATTTTTCATTTTCAAAAGACCATACAGCCACTAGTCCCACATCTTTGCACTTTTGCTAAGTAATCAATGAGCCCCACGAGCTTTACTGTGTAACTTTTGGACCTTGCCGCACATTCCAGTAGTTCAGGAATTATTTCAGTCACCGTTCGGACTTTGGTCATTTTCCACTAGCTCCCATATAAGTTAATCATTGACTGCCATGTATCCATCAACTAGCTTCCACTGCATTACTAATGTCGCAAATGTGAATAAGCTATGAATATCTCCACGACCAAAGCTTGGCATCGGAACACCCAATTAAGAAATTTATTTCAATTATATCCGACTCTACAAATGCATCCTCCCAAATGAAATTCCTTCGCAATCTTGTACATGCACAGACGGTAATAGCTGCAGAATACCAATTCCAGTTTCTATGGAAGTACATCAGTGGACTGCAGGTGCTAGCCATGATGAGTCTCTTTGGTAGCATGAGTAATAAAGATAGATGGATCCAAAACCGCGTCTTAGGCAATTGTTTATTGCAGACGCCATTTAGTTCTATTTAACCGTTATTCTTATGGTTTTCAGAATTTACTTGTACTTTCTACAAAAGCACTAAAATAATATTATTAGCCAAAATGTCGAGTCCTAACTAATATAAATATGGGTATAAAATGTAGTACAAATGTGCTTATCAATGAACCCACCAAGCGTGGGTTTTTCAAGTTTGATTATCATATTTTAGTGATGTTAGAGCATTGTTCGGTCGAACTCGCATGCGTTGCTATCTCAAGCATGTTTGTCAATGTTAGTGATCAAAATTATAAGTCTTGATTTCTAGTCTATTATAGGTAAGTCTCGGACTAGGATAGAAAGTGTAGTTGAGCTCAAGGAATTCATGACGATTCATCATACAAGTAGAAAAACTACTCAAGGAACCGGTGGAACTTCTAGACAAAAAGGTATGTGAAGACTTGAACTTATCTATCACTCAAAAGTCTATCTACTCTATCTCCTACTCTTTGAGACAAGAAGTCGTATGTTATATATATAGACTTGGATTATACACATTTGGTATTTCGAGCCGAGTATACCTCGCCTATCTATATCTCGAAATATGTGTTGGTAAGTTTTTCGCTTCGATCAACTTTATCTTTACCATGTGACGAAAGTCATGATATGTTTCAATCATCTTGAAAATTGCTTTGACGAGAAATGGTGTAACAACTATATAACGTCCTCTAAGAATATTTCAATGATTGAAATGAGAGTTTAGATTACATAACGAATGGTGGACATAAGCATTGTTTTGGAAACACATTTATGTATAATTCATATTCCTTGAACTAATGTTTGCGAACTTTGTTGATCAAGAGAACCGGAAGAATGGTGTGAGTCAAGTCCGCGATCTCAGTCCGCGAACTGCCAAAGTTCTCAAACCCGAGAATTTCTGCTGGAGTTGACAAACTACTTGCGTGAAGCTAAGTCCGCGAACTCAGTCCGCGAACCGGCGAAGTTATCATACCCGAGAATTTCTGTTGGAGTTTGTAAACTCTGCCCGGTAACTTAAGTCCGCGAACCTAGTCTGCGAACTTGAGAAGGTTATATATCTGAAGATGACTTCTGAGCTTAAACTTAAAAAGACTAAGGAATGCAGTTTGCAAACCGTGGCTATAAAAGTTCATGAACCGATTCAAGTGAATCAAATCATCTTTGCTTCGATTGTGTCTTGTGTATTACATAAGATTTCCTTGCAATTGAACAACTCTCTAACTAGTTCATTTGAAGTCATTTGAACTAGTTATGGTGAAGAAGAACATGGTTGATATGAAATGCTCATATGGCTAACCTTTTGGTTAACTATTGTTGAACCAACAAGTGCATACGTTTGGGTACGGTTAACAAACCTAGAAGCGTGCATTGTCAAGTGTGTGTAACAAGCTAAGTTTTCGATCTAACGGTTGAGAAATATTAGCTTGAATCTAAATCAGGTTTTCATCTAACGGTGGATATTGTTTGCTTTGTGACCAAGGCAAAACCCTGATTTGAAAGACTATATAAAGGAGACATCTAGTATTGTGCAAAACTAATCCCCACACCTTACACGTGATACTAGTTTGCATACTAGAGTCGATTCTCCTTTAACCTTTGGTTTTCTTCTTCTAAAATCAGGTTAACGACTTAAAGACTTCATTGGGATTATGAAGCCAGACCGATACTACTTTTATCGTAGTTGTGTGATCTGATCTTGCATCTTCTATCGTACGAGTACAATCAGATTGATTGGCTTGAGATTGATATCTCCGATAGGAAAGATATAAAAAGTAATCACAAACATCTTCGTCTCATTGTTTGTGATTCCGTAACATCTTGTTAGATTGGAGTAGGCTAGTGTCTGTAGCGGCTTAATACAGTGTGTGTTCAATATGGACTAGGTCCCGGGGGTTTTATGCATTTGCGGTTTCCTCGTTAACAAAATTTCTGGTGTCCGTGTTATTTCAATTTCCGCATTATATTGTTTTATCTTTATAATTTAAATAATACAGGTTGTGTGTTAGATCATCAATTAGAGTAATCCAACCTTTGGTTGTTGATTGTTATTGATTGATACTTGGATATTGGTCTTTGTTACCATCCAAGTTATTCCTTGTATTTGATTAGAACTCGCAGTTCTTGCTTAAGTAAATCAAATCAAGAGAGAGATATAAACTCGTTGATATACTTTTAATTGACTGAGTCTTGTGAATTCTCTTAAAAGTATATTCGATTTTGTCCATACATATTGCTAAGCGAAATATTGGGTGGTGTTGTTAAACCCCCGCTTTTTCAATTGGTATCAGAGCAGGCAAACACGTTCAAGACCTCAAAATTCTGTGTTTTAGCGATCTAACTATATGGACGAGTTTATCTCTAATAACGTACCAGTTCATAAATTACCAGATGATTCTGAAAGATTTGATTCACCTGAGAGAACTGCCACATCTAAGTCAATATCTAAACATTCTCTTGATGTAAAAACTGTTGATTGGGAAACTCTCCTAGAAGAACAGTTGGATGAATATTCTGATGAAGGTGATTCAGATATTGATAGAGATGTTGATGAGGAAGTCTCAGAGTATGTTAAGTTTTTGGATTCGTGGAATATGAAGAATATTACAACTGCTCATGTCTCACCTCTTCTGACTCCTCTCTGTCGAGAAAACAAGAAATTGAGAAGATGTTATGCAGGTGTTTATTTTTCGAATCGTTCTAACGAATCGATCCTCAAGGATTCTAAGGAAAACCTACGTATGAAGTCACTTGAATGTGATAATCTTTATCAAAAGTACTTTTTGTTGGAAGAGAAACTTGCAGAATCTGAAGCAAGGTTTAACTCGCAACAAATTAGTTTTGATGACAGAGAAAGTGCTTGTCTCGCTCGAGAAAAACGCCTTGAGGCTGATTTAGCTGCTGCTCTTGATAATATCAAGATGTTGGAAGATGACTTGAAAAAGTTCAATACTAGTTCAAGAAAATTAACCACTATGCTAGGAGAAAGTAAAAATCATCGTGAAACACGAGGATTGGGCTATAAGGTAATAGATGCTCCAAGTATTAGCAAAGAAGTAAAATTTGTCAAGGCTAGTGATTCTTCTAAACAAAAGGTTTCCGTTAATGGCAAAAGTGAAATACCTTCACCGTCAGTTAAGGTTCAAAAGAGAAAATTTTATCAACATCCAAAGTTAGCACACACGGATCGAGGTGAGAATATTCCTTATGTTTGCCACTATTGCGGAAATAAAGTTCACTTGGAAAGGAGATGTCATTTCCGTATAAGGAATGAGAAACTTCATGATGTTCTTGTTTGGGCATCACAAGAAGTTGTGAAACCAAGATCATACGTTAAGACTGATCCTCTTAACGTTACAGGTTGTAATTGTCCAACCTTTAGGCAAAGAAATCAGTGTTATGATAAACCTAGATTTGCCTATAAACGTCGTACGAATCCTTTTCACAATCATAATGGTTATCAAAAGGATAACTTCGTAAAGACGAAGACAAGATCCGATGCTCCCAACTGGAGAAAGACTAACTTGCAAAAGAATAGTCAATCCAATTTTCTTCCGAGAATACTAGAAGAGAGTAACGGGAAGAAGGTTATGGTTGTTCCTAAACGCACTCAGAAGTGGATAGCAAATAAAGTCAATAATGATTTGAGTGTGAAAAGGAATGATCTTCCAGAAAATTCCATGACTATGGAGAAGGCAATATCCATGATGTTGGAACTTGACAAGTTTTTTGGAAAAATGGAATTGGATGTGAAAGGTTCTAAAAGCGATCTCTTTCATGATAATCCAAATGTCACTTGTAGTGAGAAAGACATTTTTCACCCCAAGACAATTTGATTGTGTTGTAAATGCATCCCCACCAAGGAATGCCTTGTTATGTATACGGTGAGGGAAGCACGAAAATTGGGGTGCACAGATTATGTTTGGTAAGGCTATAGAATTCGACTGCTTTCTTATAAAAAGGTATGTCTATAAATCTGAGCAAGATTTGTGTTTTTATAATGATCCACGTACCTTTCTTATCGTTCATTTATACCTAGCTTGATCTGTGTTTAAGGTTCTTAAGTGTTTAGGTTTGAAAACATTAGTTCTGGATGTTTGGACTTCATGGTACACATATCAAGTATGCATAACATCATTTAAAACCAAAATACAGGTGTTTAAGTTCGCAAACCCCGTCTGCATACTGCTCCAGGATACGAAAATTCGTTTGCAAACCCGTATGCATACTTGACGTCGATATTCGGTAAACTTGTTTTGGCCGTATCTTCTTCGTCCGAACTCGGAATGACCTCATTATTTTTGCATTCTCTTCCTATTGGAATTATCTTCAAAATGGAGGTGATAATTGTTGAATTTGGATGAGTTAATATTGGTGTTTGTCATGTCTCTTGTTTTTGAGTGTTTTGCTCTGTTTCGTTGCACTTGTTCCACTTCTCTTGGACTTGGGAACTTGGATTCATGGAGTAGTACTCTTCTAAGATCATTTTTATATTTTACAAGAATTTTGTTGGTGAATCACAAAGAAGGAAGTTCAAGAATGGGCAGTAGTACATATTATTATGGGATTCTTGAATGTTCATGTTCTTCTTTGAAAATCTTTTTATACGCCTTTGGTAGCTATTCTTGGTATAAATCCGGGCGAAAAAGATTGATTCTACTCTCTAAGGACAAATCATCTTATATGTGCATTACGAGTTTGTCTTGATGCCTAGGAAACTTCTTATGAGAATTTATTCTTGTTTTTGAGAAGGATTACTAGAGTTTGAAATAGCAATTATTGTGATTACACATAGATATGTCCAACGATTTCATCTTCATGTTTTTAGATTTATTGGTTTAAATTCTAAATTTGTTTGGAAGATGATTTTTGCAGTATGAATTTTTATGGTTTTATATATTGCAATATTGTTATGGGATATGTGTGTTTACGTTCGTGAACTATGATTGTCCCATACCTTGTCAAAAGTAAAATCTTTCATATGTCGATATGCATGTATTGATAAAAGAATGAATATACTTTTGACAAATACAAAAGTTAAGCCTATATTGTCAAACATTTGATGGAAGACATGTTAAAATCTTTTGTTATCAAGGATTGTGTCTATTAATTGTCGTTATGCAAATAGTAATTGAAGATATAATGAATCATTGTGTATTCCGCAGTATTGATCATCCCTGATCCATATTTTTATGTACTATTGTGAGGCTCCGTAATGCATCTTATGTTGAGCACTATATAACCAAGTTGATTTATTATCTTAGTTGGTGTTCCGTGAGATATGTTATGTCGAGCATATTAAACTAAATTAATCATCTTGTTTGGTTATTTAGTTATTGCTCCGTAATTTTTCTTATGTCGAGCAAAACAAATGACAATTAAATTGATTACTTTTGTGATTAGTTT
>NC_039367.1:9104097-9104430 GCF_003573695.1 Papaver somniferum | reverse complement strand
GACAAAAAGGTATGTGAAGACTTGAACTTATCTATCACTCAAAAGTCTATCTACTCTATCTCCTACTCTTTGAGACAAGAAGTCGTATGTTATATATATAGACTTGGATTATACACATTTGGTATTTCGAGCCGAGTATACCTCGCCTATCTATATCTCGAAATATGTGTTGGTAAGTTTTTCGCTTCGATCAACTTTATCTTTACCATGTGACGAAAGTCATGATATGTTTCAATCATCTTGAAAATTGCTTTGACGAGAAATGGTGTAACAACTATATAACGTCCTCTAAGAATATTTCAATGATTGAAATGAGAGTTTAGATTACATAAC
>NC_039367.1:9042148-9104087 GCF_003573695.1 Papaver somniferum | reverse complement strand
TGTTCCGTGAGATATGTTATGTCGAGCATATTAAACTAAATTAATCATCTTGTTTGGTTATTTAGTTATTGCTCCGTAATTTTTCTTATGTCGAGCAAAACAAATGACAATTAAATTGATTACTTTTGTGATTAGTTTATTTGTGTATTCCAATTAGATTAATTATGGGTTCTCTTGTAATTAATCTAGTTGGGTATTTTTGTGTCTCCATAAGTTCTCTTATGTCGAGCATAATCAATTGAATTGATCACCTCTTGTGTTTAATTCGTTTGCGTATTCCGATTAAATTAATCATGGGTTTACTTGTGATTAATTTGATTGAGTTTTTTGTATATAAAAAATCATTCTCATGGTTTTTGGTGTCCAATAAAATCCTTCTTTTCTTTTGAAATTAAGGTCGCTCTTGTTGTTCTTTCGGGAATGACATCAGATGGGGGAGAGTTCTTTTGAACTTGTGCTTAATGGTCATATATTGAGGGATGTGTGGCTGTGGAATATTAGAGGGGTTATCTTGTATCTTTAAACTCCTTGATGAATGCATTTAGCTTCGGCTTTATGATTACATCTAAATTAGATGGTATGTATTTTTTCCTTTTGTCATGAAATGTCTCTCTCGAAAATTTCATTATGATCCCATTCTTGTACCTTTGCCAATTTTATTGACAAAAAGGGGGAGAATTAATATGTAGTTCATACTACAAATACATATGGTTTTCAGATCATTATGTAAGGGGGAGTGGTTTCCATGTGAGATGGAGTATTGACTAAGGGGGAGTGATACATATCACCATAGTATTATTGTTGAAGTTGTGATACAATTGAACTTTGACACTGTGTAATAATACTATGACACTGTATAACAATGATCGAGAACTATGTTTCTCATTGTTATAGCTACGGATCTTCAACAACGGTGATACTAAACTTACAACCTTTGGGATCATTGGAGTACCTTGAAGTGATGAAGATTTCGAGGAATTTTGAAGATTATACATGTGGAATAGGATCTATTAAAGTTTCTTTATATTTTTTGTATTCCATATGTATTGATAGTTTTGTCGCTAAAATTGACAAAAGGGGAGATTGTTAGAGCATTGCTCGGTCGAAATCGCATGCGTTGCTATCTCAAGCATGTTTGTCAATGTTAGTGATCAAAACTATAAGTCTTGATTTCTAGTCTATTATAGCTAAGTCTCGGACTACGATAGAAAGTGTAGTTGAGCTCAAGGACTTCATGGCGATTCATCATACCAGTAGAAGAACTACTCAAGGAACCGATGGAACTTCTCGACAAAAAGGTATGTGAAGACTTGAACTTATCTATCACTCAAAAGTCTATCTACTCTATCTCCTACTCTTTGAGACAAGAAGTCGTATGTTATATATATAGACTTGGATTATACACATTTGGTATTTCGAGCCGAGTATACCTCGCCTATCTATATCTCGAAATATGTGTTGGTAAGTTTTTCGCTTCGATCAACTTTATCTTTACCATGTGACGAAAGTCATGATATGTTTCAATCATCTTGAAAATTGCTTTGACGAGAAATGGTGTAACAACTATATAACGTCCTCTAAGAATATTTCAATGATTGAAATGAGAGTTTAGATTACATAACCAATGGTGGACATAAGCATTGTTGTGGAAACACATTTATGTATAAGTCCTATTCCTTGAACCAAAGTTTGCGAACTTTGTTGATCAAGAGAACCGGAAGAATGGCGTGAGCCAAGTCCGCGAACTGTCGAAGTTTTCTCAAACCCGAGAATTTCTGCTGGAGTTGAAAAACTACTTGCGTGAAGCTAAGTCCGCGAACTCAGTCTGCGAACCCAGTCCGCGAACCGGCGAAGTTCTCATACCCGAGAATTTCTGCTGGAGTTTGTAAACTCTGCCCGGTAACTTAAGTCCGCGAACCTAGTCCGCGAACTTGAGAAGGTTATATATCTGAAGATGATTTATGAGCTTAAACTTAAAAGGACTAACGAATGCAGTTTGCAAACCGTGGCTATAAAAGTTCATGAACCGATTCAAGTGAATCAAATCATCTTTGCTTCAATTGTGTCTTGTGTAGTACATAAGATTTCCTTGTAATTGAACAACTCTCTAACTAGTTCATTTGAAGTCATTTAAACTAGTTATGGTGAAGAAGAACATGGTTGATATGAAATGTTCATATGGCTAACCTTTTGATTAACTATTGTTGAACCAACAAGTGCATATGTTTGGGTATGGTTAACAAACCTAAAAGTGTGCATTGTCAAGTGTGTGTAACAAGCTAAGTTTTCGATTTAACGATTGAGAAATATTAGCTTGAATCTAAATCAGGTTTTCATCTAACGATGAATATTGAATGCTTTGTTACTAAGCTAACATTGATTGCAAACCTTGATTGGAAAGACTATATAAAGGAGACATCTAGTATTGTGCAAAACTAATCCACACACCTTACGTGTGATACTACTTTTCATACTAGAGTCGATTCTCCTTTAACCTTTGGTTTTCTTCTTCTAAAACCATGTTAACGACTTAAAGACTTCATTGGGATTGTGAAGCCAGACCGATACTACTTTTATCGTAGTTGTGTGATCTGATCTTGCATCTTCTATCGTACGAGTACAATCAGATTGATTGGCTTGAGATTGATATCTCTGATAGGAAAGATATAAAAAGTAATCACAAACATCTTCGTCTCATTGTTTGTGATTCCGCAACATCTTGTTTCGCTACCATACGATTAAGATTGTTGTGAGGTGATTGATAACTCTAGGATGTTCTCCGGGAATATAAGACCGGATTATCAATTGGTTCCTTTTCACCTTGATTATTATCAAAAGACGGAATAAAACCTTAAGGGTTTATCTGTGGGAGACAGATTGATCCTTTGATAGACTTGTCTGTGTGAGACAGATTTGTTTATTGTCAAAGCCTGTGATTTTGGATCGTAGCAACTCTTAGTTGTGGGTGAGATCAGCTAAGGGAATCAAGTGCGCAGTATCCTGCTAGAATCAGAGGCGTAGGAGCATAACTGTACCTTGGATCAGTGGGACATTGATTGGGGTTCAACTACAGTCCAGTCCAAAGTTAGCTTGGAGTAGGCTAGTGTATGTAGCGGCTTAATACAGTGTGTGTTCAATCTGGACTAGGTCCCGGGGTTTTTCTGCATTTGCGGTTTCCTCGTTAACAAAATTTCTGGTGTCTTTGTTATTTCAATTTCCGTATTATATTGTTTTATCTTTATAATTGAAATAATACAGGTTGTGCGTTAGATCATCAATTAGAGTAATCCAACCTTTGGTTGTTCATTGTCATTGATTGATCCTTGGATATTGGTCTTTGGTACCATCCAAGTTATTCATTGTATTTGATTAGAACTCGCAGTTCTTGCTTGAGTAAATCAAATCAAGAGAGATATATAAACTCGTTGATATACTTTTAATTGATTGAGTCTTGTTGATTCTCGTAAAAGTATATTCGAGTTTGTCCATACAGATTGCTAAGCGAAATATTGGGTGGTGTTGTTAGACCCCTGTTTTTTCAAGTGAATCAAAACTCATTTAAAGAGTTGCTTGATTATTTACTAGAGTCAACTTCGTATAGGTTAGCAATAAAGTTACTAGGATATGAGACTTACAAGTATTACGTGAAGACTTGAAGAATGTGAAGAAGTAAAGAGCTACAATGACGACATCATCCTTCCTCTTGAGGTTAGTAATATTTGACTTGAATTGTTTCAATCCTAACGTATCTTTTAAGTCGTGGATATTGAAAACATAACTGCAAAGCTGTGAATGATTATACTCTAGTTAGACATAGTATTAAGGAATTACAATACGAAGTATAACGTCTATCTTTTGAACTTCGTATATAAGACATCGACATAATCGTATGAATGCTATTGTGATTATGTGTATGGGTATGGGTGAATATTTCGTCCTAGGAAACAATTTTTTACATTCGTTTAAAGGAAGTACAATTCATAAACTTTTTTTATGAATCGAAAGGGAAATCGCTAGGCTTATTGGTAGTGTTATTTATTGAAAATCTTTGGATTACCAATATGTGTGTTTAGTATAACCACTCAGAACTTGTTTATATATCTTGGTAAAACTATTCACAAGGCCTGACTTTTGTATTGGTATGACTTTTATTAGTGAAACCGATCTTAAGTAATCACCTGAGATGGTATGATCGATATATTGTAATTGGTATGACAAACTCTAGTCATTGGGGAACCGATCCTAATAAGAGGTGCAACCGATCACAAGTTTGTGGAATCGATCCTTGTAAGAGGTACAACAAGTCTTAGTAATTGGTAACCGATCCTATGCTTGTGCAACCGATTATGAGAATTATGTGGTAACCGATCCTAGTACTAGTCAACCAATTTTTGGAAAGCTAGTGTGACCGATCCTAGTACCCACATGGAGGTAGAACCAAAGCTTTATGTTTTGGTAGAATCGTGAAACCCATTAATGGTGATTTGATAGGATAATCAATCACATAGTTCTTGGAATTCAGGTGAACCAATTCTAAACTCGTTTGGAAGTTGGCAAATCGGTTCCAAGATGGTAAATATAAAAAAGGATTTACCAAGTAAAGATGTCGACATGCTTTGAACACATGCAGTAATTCTTACTTTTTATTTTTTTAAAGATATTCCTTAATAACTAAAAAATAATCCCGGATCGAAATAAATTGAGAATCTTTTAATTAATGTTTTTAGTTTTATATGCTTTTAGTTTCCAGCAATTAAAATGCATATCTTTAGAAAATAAAAAGTAGTAATGTGCACTTACTAATTGGAGATTTTCTAATGAGATTTCGGTCAATATTTGGACAGAGCATTTCCAAGAATTACGTAAACTGAATTTGGAAATATATTGTGAAAAAGTGGGGGTCTAACAACCACACCCAATATTTCGCTTAGCAATCTGTATGAACAAACTCCAATATACTTTCTAGAGAATCAACTAGACAGTCAAACTCAATATAAAGAAAAGTATATCAAAGAGTTTATATCTCTATCTCTCGATTTAAATCTTACTCAAGCAAACTGCGAGTCTCAATTTAAATACAAGAGAGATAAACTTGGATGGTACCAAAGACGAATATCCAAGTATCAATAAATTTAAATCAACAACCAAAAGGTCGGATATTCTAATTAATTGATTCTAACACGCAACCTGTGATATTTCAATTATAAAGATAACAATATAATGCGGAATAGAAATAACACAGACACCAGAATTTTGTTAACGAGCCGCAAATGCAGAAAACCTCCGGGACCTAGTCCAGATTGAACACAACTTTATTAAGCCGCTACAGACACTAGCCTACTACAAACTAACTTCGGTCTGGACTGTAGTTGAACCCCAATCAATCTCACACTGATCCAAGGTACAGTTATGCTCCTTACGTCTCTGATCCCAGCAGGATATTATGCACTTGATTCCCTTAGCTGATCTCACCCACAACTAAGAGTTGCTTCAACCCAAAATCGAGGACTTTAATAAAAAAATCTGTCTCACACAGAAAAGTCTATTGTAATAGATAAATCCGTCTCCCAGGAATATACCTATGAGTTTTGTTCTGTCTTTTGATAAAATCAAGGTGAACAAGAACCAATCGATAACCCGAACTTATATTCCCGAAGAACATCCCAGAATTATCAATCACCTCACAATAAACTTAATCGACTAGCGAAACAAGTTATTGCGGAATCACAAACGATGAGACGAAGATGTTTGTGATTAATTTTTATCTTTACTATCGGAGATAGAAATCTCAAGCCAATTATTTCAATTGTACTCAGATGATAGAAACAGCAAGATCAGATTACACAACTACAAGAAAGTAGTATCGGTTTGGCTTCACAATCCCAATGAAGTATTTAGGTCGTTAACCCGGTTTGAGAAAAGAAAACCAGAGGTTAAAGGAGAATCGACTCTAGCTACAACTAGTATCACACATAAGGTGTGGGTATTAGGTTTCCAAGTTGCAAGAGTTATCCCTAATATAGTCTTTCAAATCAGGGTTTGCAATCAATGTTAGCTTAGTAACAAAGCATTCAATATTCACCATTAGATGAAAACCTGATTAGATTCAAGCTAATATTTATCAACCGTTAGATCGAAAACATAGCTTGTTATACACACATGAAATGCACGTTTCTAGACTCGTGTAACCGTACCCAAAATTGTACATTAGTTGGTTCAACAATTGTTAACCAAATGGTTAGCCATATGATCACTTTTATATCAACCATATTCTTCTTCACCATAACTAGTTCAAATGACTCAAATGAAGTAGTTAGAGAGTTGTTCAATTGCTTAGATCTTATGTAACTTCACAAGACACAATTGAAGCAAAAATGATTTGATTCACTCGAATCGGTTCATGAACTTTATAGCCACGGTTTGCAAAAGCATTCCTTAATCAATATAAAGATGAGTTCGAGAACAATCGTTTCATACATAACCTACTCAAGTTCGCGGACTTAAGTTCCGGATGGAGTTCACAAACTCCAGAAGAAATTCTCGGGTTTGAGAACTTCGCCAGTTCGCGGATTGAGCTTGCTGAGTAAGTTTTCACACTCCAACAGATATTCTCGGATGAGAACTTCCGCCAGTTCGCGGACTGAGTTCGCAAACTGTGCAAACAATTCCGTTCTCTTGATCAACAAAGTTTGTAAACTTTGGTTCAAGGAATAAGACTTATACATACATGTGTTTCCACAATAATGCTTATATCCATCAATGGTTATATATTTTAAACTCTAATTTCAATCATTGAAACATTCTCAGAGGATGTTATATAGTTGTTATTCACAAACCATTTTTCGTCAGAGCAATTTTCAAAGTGATTGAAACATATCATGAATTTCTTCACTAGGTAAAGATGAACTTGGCTAAAGCGAAAGCTTTACCAACACATATTTCGAGAAATAGATAGGCGAGATAAACTTGGCTCGAAATACCAAATGTGTATAATCTAAGTCTATATAGAAAAACGACTTTTGTCTCAAGATAGAAGATAGAGTAGATATACTTTTGAGTGATAGATAAGTCAAAGTCTCCACATACATTTTAGTTGATGAAGATCTACTGGTTTCTTGAGTAGTCCTTCGTCTTGTATGATGATCGCCATGGAGTTCTTGAGCTCAACTACACTTTATATCCTAGTCCGAGACCTTAAGATATAGTAGACTATAAATCAAGACTTTATAGTTTTGATCACTAACATTGACAAACATGCTTGAGATAGCAACGCATGCGAGTTCGACCGAGCAATGCTCTAACATATTGCGTATCTTGAGAATATTTCCGGTTTTGGAAATTCCTTGGTGTCCTTGGTCTATAAATATTGAAGTTTGCATTTCGAGCAAACTAATCCTCAGAGCCAGCAAAACTACCTGGTTGTGTTGTTTCTGGTGGAGCCGTCTATTCAGAGAGGAAAGTACCCTAATTAGGCGAAATCTCTTACGACCGCTCGTTTTAAAGACTTCTTTGGGATTGGTAAGCTCTACGAGTACCGTTAGTGGGAAACTAGATAATTGCAGTTTATTATTAGTTTTCGATCGATTTGATTGACTAAAGGTTGTTGAACTTTGATTGCACCTAGTTTGTTTATGCTTGAGAATCTTCTCTTCTGATATAAGATTCACTCGAACTAGATCGAAGTTTCGACGGGGATCTTTAGACTGTTTGTAGATCTAAAGACGTCTTTTGATAATACATTTTAGCAGACTCCGTTCTGTGTGTGATTGATCACAAGATATTCAAGTTGATTGTGTGCAGGTGTTTATTGAAGATCTAAGAAGATTTGAAGAGAAAGAAGATTGCTTGTTTGAGTTCATAATCTTTGGTGTGCACAAAACTTGATCGGCTGGGGATCCAACTATAATCGGTTTATCTTTGTGATAACCTTGATTGATTAGTTGAGTAGATCGGCATCAATACGTTTCTTTGTGATTAAGAGTATTGATTGCATAGTCTAAACAATTACCTTGGTAGTTGTTGATAGATTGATCTAAGAACCTGACAAAGGAGTTTATTGGGATAAACAGAAGAGCCTTTTTTCAAACTCATATCACTTGTTTGAAAAGAGTTGTTACCAAACAGATTTGTTGTTCCTTTACTGTTTGAAATACGAACCAAATGAATTGTTCCAAGTGCGTGACTTATTGCAAGTTGGAGGCGCAGGGATACAAATGGAACAAGGTGAGCTATTGTTTTAGTTGCTTGGTCTCAACCATACGAAGTTGGTTTAGATTTTGTATAACGGCTTAATCCTGAGAGTATTCGACTCTGGACAAGGTCCCGGGGTTTTCTGCGTTTGCGGTTTCCTCGTTAACAAAATCTTGTTGTGTCTTTTACTTTTCTATTTCCGCAATTACAATTGTTTTTATTATAATTAGAAGTAAAATACACAAGTATTAATTCCTAATTACTTGATAGCAATCCTATTGTGTTTGGTTAAGTCCAAACCTATTATCAAGTAATCATACTTCGTTGTCTTATTGTCTCGATCTCGTATCCATAGATGATCACACGAAGTGTGAACGGATTCGTTGTATTGTCTCGACTCAGTCCATAGACAATCACTTTCGGAAGAAGGACTTATATGTGGCAAAGTTTTAGATTGAGGTATATTTGGGTACCCTCGTCTTTTCAGCAACGATTGCGAGTTCGACCGAGCAGTGCTCTAACATTACCAAAATAACCAAAGATCCTACACAAAACCAAATACTCCCAATAACCCAACACCCCCAACAAAACCAAAACTTCACCACCTCAAACCATGCACCTAACCCAAGCACCAAAAATCCCACTACAACCGCACCTCAACTACACACCACTACATACTACACATCACATTTCAAGTTGATTTGGAACTTGAAATATCCCCCAAAAATCAGGCATTTATTGTGGAAAACCAACCTCGAAGGATTACCTACCTTCAACACACTAGCAGAAAGACATATCATGACCACAAACCTATGGCCAATATGCAATACTGCAGCAGAAAACTCAATTCACGTACTCTTCCTCTGTAACCAGGATCTGGCAACAAATCATCACCCAAAGTAACAAATACCCCCAACAAAACAAACGACGAACCAGTATAGACAACAACCCATAAGTATCCAAGAAGCACTCAGTGAAAGCATACCACATACAATTGAGTCCCTCTATAGCTTTACAATGTGGCATCTTTAGTTACCAAGAAATGCAACAGTATATCGACAACAACAACAATCACCGATTCAAATAATCCAGGTAATGTTTAACGAATACATTTGCGCGCAACAACATTTAAAACCAATAATTCCAAACCTACCTCAAGGTCTACATCAACACTATACAAATACGACAATAACAACTATCATGGTAGGATGGGAAGCACCGCGGGAGAAATGGATAAAATAAAATACAAACGGAGCAACAAAAGGAAGTCCAGGACCGCAGGATAAGGATTATATTGCAGGAATAGCGAGGGGAAAATATTTTTAGCAATGACAGCAGCATTAGGCAATACAACATCAACAACAACAGAAACATGGGGATTAGTATTAGCAACAAGAGTGGCGATTCAACAACAATGGCCAAAATTTTGGTTCAAAATGGACTCACATGCAGTAATACAACTACAACAACAACATCCAGGAGACAATCTTCCTTGGTACATCTCAAAAGTATGCTGAAGGAAATAAATGAACTCATGCGACAAATACCCCATACAAGATTACAACATGCCTATCGTGAATCAATCCAGGTGGTAACTTGCCAATCAGGCAGTCAAACAATAAACACACCATCTAACTACCCATTCCACAATAGTATGGCAAAATGTATGCCCAGAATTTCTTATAAACATTACACATGCGGACACCACAGGGATTAAATTCCCAAAAACTGTAAAGTTGAAATGCTAGGATGCCTAGTCAACAACCTTTCTTTAAACTTGATGATTGTATACTGATATGTGATCATCACCCTTGTATGGGATAAATATATGAATATATAAGGCTCCCCTCCTGGGTTGCACGGACGCTTCATTTTCTGAGTCGTGTCCGACATGCGTCGGACACGGATGCGTGTGGAATGCTGACACGACGCACCAAAATGCGCGTCTGGTTTGGACACACCGGTGACTCTGGTTTGACGCATTTATTTTTTCATTTTTATTAAAAAAATTTCCTTTATTTTTACTATTATTATCTGAATGAAGAAAGACAAACATTCAGATCAATCACCAAACTGATTCATCCGATCAGAATACATAATAATAAGCTTAAGGAAATGTAACTGAAACATTAATTAGTTACATTAAATATCCATACATATTAATCTTTCGTCAATAAACAATGATCACCAACATTTATTTTACATACATCCAAATACAAAGGTAAAGTCTTGCAATATTTTTCTGTCCTGCTATCACAACATAGATAACAGAGGAGAATACGGAAGATGTGGATTTAGTATTAATAGAAGATGAAGCAAAACAATTCGACGACGAAGGAAAGTGAAAAAGAGGAGGTCGGAATAAGAATATGGAGAGAATAAATGGGCTAGTTAGGCCTTTATTAGGGTTTTGTAATTGGAAATGACATTATGTATACCCTTGGTTGGGCATATATTGTTCTAAGAATGCATTTTAATAGTGATAGATTGTTTGACCTTCAGTGTGTATAAACAAGCGATCTCTTTCTTTTCTTTTGAAATTTATACACAAAACAACATAATGTAGCATCATTTTTTAATTTTCAAAATCGAAATACTTGACTTTGATATATAAATACACTAGGGCTTAACTCGTGCCGTAACGGCACGGACATGGACATGCTTTTAAATGTTTCTCTCAAGTCCATCGTTATACATTGTCAATGAGGGGAGAAATTAAGACAATATATGTGTCCTTACAGAAATAAGAAATATCTAGGAGTTGGTAAATAAATATGGAGTATGTTTTTGTGCCTCAATACTTTTTTATGTCCGCGATACATATAAATTATTGTTAGGCAAGCAACATAATTCCCCATTTTAGTAGTTGGGTAGCAAATTTGTCATTTTACACCCCACTATGGAGTGGGCCGAAAATGGATAAATTGGTAATCCAAAAATCATTTGAATCATACGTCTGCAATCAAACTTCACCCCTCAGTGTGTAACCCGAAACTAAAAAACGCAAAAAATGAATAAAAATATAATAAAATAAAAAAGTGCAATCAAAGTTTGGGGCTCTGAAAAAAGTTACTTTGAAGTTTGCTTATTTCCAATGGCGTCACCCAATATTGAGAATGAATTTAAAATTTTCCATCACCTACTCAGCTACGTTCACACGTAATTTCCAAGATTATTATTAAAGGAGAACTCCAAAAGTGATTCGGCATGTCTCACCAAGTCTTCAGAAAAACTCCAGTATGATTTATGAACCTTGCCAAATATCCATTATACATGTACATAATAATGGATGTGAATAAGCGATGCAGCAGTTTGATCGAATCTGTAAAATATTTTCTTAAGTGAGTATATTTAAAGAAAAGTATATGTGAAACATGTTTATAAAGCTATAACACAATCTTAAATGCTTCAATATAGTCTAAAACAGTAAGTTAGGTAATATCTATCGTAACTTATTTTAACAATCACCGGAAATTTATGCATCTCTATAGATTCATTTTGACAGTTAAGAAGAGTTTGATCCGTAACTTCCCAACCCTTACGAAGGTCATATATGCAAAAGTGGTTCATCATTACCACATCAGACCATAGATCTCTTCCTTTTTTTGAATTCAAGTCACCTTCGGCATAGGTCAGAGGAGAACCTCTGGATACACCACAATCATTGTTCCACTATCATATTCAGGGAGCGCCAACCTTAATTTCCTTGTTGTCGTCATCTTGACAATGCCACTCAATGTTATACATATTTGTGATAGTTTCTTCTAGAACCTTTTGGCCATGCCTCATCTTTACTTTCCAAGCTTCGGTACTGAAACCCCCATGCCTGCTCTTGGCTATTGTAGGAAAAACATAAAGGCCACCTGACCACTCACTCAGTAACTGCAGCACATAAGTAGTGAAATAAGTAAAAGAAAAATTATATGCAGACATACAGTTATAGCATCATGTACGACAATTAGCTCATTAAACTTATCGGTGAGTATTTAGAGAGTTTATGGACTGTAGTGTTTAACTAAGTAATTTCCTGTAATAAATATCATGGCCATGGAAGTTTGACATAAAAGATACAGTTATGTAGTTTCCCTTTGTGTAAAGCATAAGAAATGTGCAAAAACACTGAGGTTGGATGTATTGTAAAACCATATACAATTATGATTATGATGATTAGCCAGAGTAGCGAAAAAATAAAAAAATTGAGAGTTGTGGAATACTTACTACAAACTAATCGATGATATTAAAGAAGTGTCTCTAATTCATCAGAAACTTGGTTCACACATATGTACTGGAAATAATTTGTAAACCACGTTGAGAGATAGCAGGGAAAAACGGGGTTAAATTAGGAATTGACGTAAGCCTACCTTTGTATTTCGTGATAAGTGTGTAGAACTATACCTGCTGCGTAAGGAACTGACCTATACCTAAGCACATCAACCTGATACTAATTATTAGAGCACTTATACGATGAAATCTCAAACACACAGTTACGAAGAGAGGGAGGGGTATACCTTGATAATTTCCATAAAAGTGGAGCCAACGGCTATCACTATAGACTCTGGGTTGGATTCTCCACTAACTGTATCATTGCTGACATGATTCGCAGAACCTCAAAGAATAATTTTAAATTTGGTACCCTAACATAAGAATCATTATCTGATGAGTGTGAGTGTATGGAACATGCATATGTGGTAGATAGACAAATAAAATGAGAGTGATAGAGAATAACCTGTACCTGAGGTTCTCAATATATAGTAATCTGAAGTAGTCGGGTAGCCACCAGGATGCTGAAGTTGGTAGACGCTAGTGATAATTTTTAGTACACCACTGATATCTTGGGGTACAAAGGTTCAGGCAATGTTAGAATACATGCAAATAACCTGGTAAATTAAGTATGACAAATGTTATAACCTGGTAAATTTAGTACAACTTCATTATACTATGTTCCGGTATTCAGAACATTTGAGTCTTAACACGTACCGTATCCCGTATCAGGTTGTGGTGTATACTACTCGGTTGATAGCCATTACCATGAAAGCAAGTTGATTCTGCTCATTTCTCTGTAAAGTTCAGATGGACATATTGATACAATTTTAGAGAACAGAAACAGGTGAACACGATTGGCCATATCAAAGCACATTGGCTAATGGTGCACATCGTTTTGACATTTCCCTTTGAAAGAAACAAACCCCACTTTATCCAAATCACACATAGTTTAGTATCCATCTAAAGAGTTATACGCGTTTACTAAAATAAAGAGAAAATAATATAGGGAACTAATCATCATACCATGTTCAAAACCATAACCAATAGACATTAGTCGTGCTCCTTTATGTTGACATCAAAATTGAGGATCTTCAAGTTGTTTCTCATCATTATGAGAAGTTTCAAACTCTAGTTCGATGTGAAACTGACAAATTCAAGAGAAATAAAAATGGGATAAAAATTATAGGATCCGAGCATTTCTAAATATCCACATTTCTAAATACCAAATCAAATTGATAGTGGAGTACATTAACATTAATATTATTCTTCGTTTAAATCCAAACACTTTTTTTTTTGTTATCAAAAATTAATTCTTTCAAAGATACATCTCCAATCAGGCTCAATTGACAACTCTATACAAATTTGGAATTGAAAATTAAAATGCAAGAGAAAAGAAAAGTGCAATACCTTAAAAAGGTATTTGCTCTTCAAGGGAACATCATATCATGACCTTACATTAGAAACGGTTTGTTTGAGTACTTGAAAAAAGCTGCCTAATGTAGTGATTCTCCTTAAAGTGATTCTTGTTCTTGTGATTCTGGTTCTTGTTAAGTGATTCTTGTTAAAGTGATTCTTGGTATAGTGATTCTATTTCCTATTAAGTGACTCTCCTTAAGTGAGTTTGTAGCTGGTGAAGTGATTTTCGTGCTAGTAGTTTAGGTATCTTGCATGTTATTCCGTGCAAAAATAGATAGTAGGTGTGGATTTTGTTGGCCGTGTTCTTGAAGAAGTGAAGATGCTGCTCGTCTACCCATTTCATCATGATAAGCACAAACAAAAAAGGAAAGAAAAGGAAGGCAAGAGACAAAGCAGACAGAGTCTTTCCGGTCAGGTACAAGAAAGTTAAAAAAGAAGAAAAAGAGATTGCCGGCCACCTAATCTCTTCAAGCCTCATCGTCACTAGATGTGATGACCACAACATCAATTTCCTTTGGATATGGATTAGGTTTAAAAATGCCTTCACCGTCAGCAATAACAACTTCAGCAACATGATCATCTCTAGCATCAAACCTAGCCTTGCCGGAGCTACCCGCATGATCAGTGTGATCAACAGTGGTTTCTTGGGAAGTTTCGGAGCGATGGGACCAAAAGCAGCATCGGTCACAATCTCATGAGAGGAAGCAACAACATCATCATCAGCATCAACGTATGGTTAATAATCATTGTCTTCATCATCGGAAAAATGACCATACAATTGATGAACATCATGAAGTGCAGTCAAATATGCAGCATGAGCGGGGGCTGTGCCTGGTGGATGTACATCCAGAGTTGCAGGATTATTAAGATAAAATGCTCCCTATCTATGAGAAAGTCCTCCCTCATCTGGTTGGTTACAGTTACTCCATGAATAAAACGAGGTATTCTGTCAGTGAAGTAAAATTGTTTCGAAGGAAAATGGTTGAAGGTGAATATCAGGAGAGAGTTCAAAAAAAATGTTGGATGGAAGATGGAATTATACAAGATTATATTAGGAGGTGGGGGGAGCTGTTCAAAGATATAGAGGCTGCATTGATTACATCAACCATAATTTTGATTTCTCTAACAATTTTTGGCAGATGCTCCGGCAAACATAGAACTGAAAACTGTCTTTTCTCCTTCCGGGTCTCTGGTATAAAAATTCGGGTCTCACCTTTTCTGATATTTTCTTGTCAGGTGCTTGGAGGTCCGGCTGATTGGAGGGCTTATCTGGGACGTAAACATTTGCCTGGCTTGTGGTTTCGGTATCCGGATCAAGCTGGTTCCTCGGGGCAGGGACATTTTGCTGGATGCGGGTCTCTGGTAAAGAGAGCTAGTTTCGGTAGATTTTGTACAATAAACCTATCCTACATCCATTTAACAATTCTCAAAACCAATTTCCATACCTTTTCAGTCATGAACTTAGTGAAAGACAGAGGGTCTTGTCAAACCATCAGTAGCAACAACCATACACATTTCAACACGCCATTTCAAGCGGTGCTTTCACAAACCTAAACCAACTAGCCATTTCAAGCGGTGCTTTCACAAAGTCCAACCATCAAAATTTCGACACGCCATCCCTAAATTTTCTAGCCATCTCAGGCCTTGCCGCCTGCAGGCAAGTACAGCCACATCGTGATTGTAAATTTTTATATTCTTTTGAGGGAGGTCGCTTCATTGCCAGAGTAAAACAGCACCTCAGCCACCGTTTGATATCCAGTAAAAATACAAGTTTCAAAATCCTTAATTCAATATCAATAAAAAAGGAGGACAAAGCCCTACAGTGCAAATCTCTGCAATATCCTAATTTCAGAGATCCAAAGCTCTCAATTATTTTCCACAAAAGTTCACTGCAGATACATACAAAGGAAAAGGTGTGGGTGATTGTTGTAGTGAGCAGGTCGATGGAGGAAATGATTAAATTATCAAATCAAATGGAAGAACAATTGACCTTACCGGACGATGAGGAAGCTGAGGTGGTGATTATAATCAAGGAGATCCTAGCAAAGGATACAGTCGACTGGAAATTGACGATGCTGAGTAGAATTTGTGTTAGTAGGGTGGTATTGCAGTGGGAGTATATCAACTTTATCAGAGCAAATTGGAGACTTACTAGATCAATAATGGTATCTCCATATAAACATAGGAAGTACAAGAATGTATTCATACTCAAATGCAAGAACGAATCGGATTTCTATAAGATAAAAGAATTCAAACCTTGGTTCTTCAAAGGTGACCTAGTTGTAATGGCAGAGATACCAGATACAGGAATTCCAGCAGATGGAAGTTTAGACTTGGAGCATGAAATGATTTGGCTCAAAGCTATGGAAGTGCCTATTGCTTACACTTCTGAGGAAGCTCTGAAGAAAGTGGTGAAGAATGCTGGCATATACCAGAAGCATGTCATTCTGGTGGGCAGTAACTTGTTAGAGAAAGATGTTATGATCCAGGTGAAGGTGGAGGTAAAGAAAAAGGTGAAGTATAGCATGGTAGCAGCAAATGAAGAAGGGGAGAAAACTGTTATCAACTTTGAATATGAATGCCTTCCCCAGAATTTAAGCACAAAATGTAACATTATGGATCATCCTGAACTACATTGTGAAGGAAGTAGACAATGGCTTAGCCCAGCATATCAGAAAAAACTAGATGGTGGTGAAGGCTCTTATTCTAAGGCTAATGAAGGGGAAGATGTGGGTAGTATATCTGTAGAGAAGGAAAAACAGAACTCTTCTTTACAGAAAGGGGAAGATGGCTTGTTATTAGGAAGGGAGATGAACACAGAAAAAACCTACGAACCAAAGGTACAAATATGATTGAGGGGAATGAGAAGGAGATGGAGAATGTAATAGAGGAATTGGTTATAGGAGGGCATGGAGCTGAGACACTAGAAGAAAATACTAAAGGTAAAGAAACCTATGTGGAAAATGCAAAGGAGAATATGATGAAAGGGTCAGGCTGGAGCCTGATGAAGAGCAATAAAGGGATAGTTATAAATGAAAATCGCCATCCTGCGAACAACAAAAAAGACGTAACAATCAGCCATAAAGCTCAAAAACCCATTTCAGCAGAAACTAGTATCAAGGAAAAACATATTCCCAAACCTACAGAAATAAAAAGCCAGGAAAAGCCGAAACCATACATAAAACATACAAATTTCACAGAAAACCCAGAAAAATCCAGTCTCAATTAAAAAGATAGCAAGAGCTGCAAATGAAACACATAAGGTTTCTCTTCTAGCAAAGAGGAAGCTTAGCTTAAGTGATGATGAAGTAATGGTTGAAGGTTACAAACACATAAGGTTTCTCTTATAGCAGTTTAGTCATGATGGTTCAGAATTCCAAATGGGGAAGGGAGGCTCAGGAAATAAAAACAACAAATTGAAACCAATTGAAAACCCAACCATAACAGAAATAGACTCTACTGAAAAAGGCTCTAAAGTCACTAGTATGCACTCGGACAAGTATGATGGACCGGCTCCAGAGGGGACATCTTGGGGGGTTCATGGCACCATGCAGGCAAACCCAGATGTGCACTTCGATTTCGGACACCAGGTATATTATTATTTCAACAATTTTTCCCAAAACAATAGGCAGTTCTTTCCATACTACACTGTTAGAGAACATAGTGTGCATCATGGTAGCAAGGTCTTAATTGAGGCCTTTAAATATCATATTCTCAACAACCATTATATGCATCATGTTGGCAATGTTAGAATTATCTCCTGGAATTGCCAGGGTATAGGCAACCCTAAAACCCAACAATATCTTAATGACATGATCAAAGAAAAGAACCCAGACATTTTATTTCTGTGTGAAACAAAGAACGTCAGAACTGTGGTGAATCCCATTATCACAAAGCTAGGCTATAAAAACTGATTTATGGTAGACCCAATTGGTGCAGCAGGGGGGATGGTGGTAGCGTGGAAAATAGGAATAAACCTAAGGGTTGGGGTGTTCTCCGAAAATCTGATCAACTATCACATAAGGAATTTAGTAACTGGGGTGGAAAGTAATTTGTCTTGTGTGTATGGCCCATCGGAGTGGAATGAGAAGTTCAAGTTCTGGAATTACATGGTACAAATAGCTAGGAATGGAAATAAGGAATGGCTGCTGATAGGGGACCTGAACTTAACTATGATTGAGCAAGACAAGAAAGGAACGTGTAACTTCAACAAGACCGAAGCAGATAAGATCAAGTACTGTTTGGATATGGCAGACCTATATGACCTGGGTTTTGTGGGGTACCCCTACACATGGAGCAACAGAAGAAAAGACGAAGCTCTAACAGAAGTTAGATTGGACAGGGCTATGGCTAATAAGAGATGGTGTGAGGAAAACGGCAGCGCCACCGTCACTCACATGATGTGAATGGGGTCAGACCATATATTGATCATGCTCAACTCTAAACAAGTGAGAAGAGAGGTAAACAAGCCATTCAGGGTGATGGGGACTTGGCTCAAGGAACCAGAATGCAAGAAGTTGATCAAGGAGAACTGGAAGAAGAAATTAAATGGAAGTAAAGCACATATACTTGTTCAGAAGCTCAAGAGTACCAAGCAAGAGATCTACAGGTGGAATAAAAACTCATTCGGAGACATTAACAAAAATTTGAGGAGAGCTAAAAACAATCTTCAGCAGGCCAGCTCTAACACTAATCTTAGGAATAAGAGTTATGTGATAAGAGAATGTGAAAGAGGTGGAACATTGGTATGAGGTGGTGGAAAGTTTTTGGAAGGATAAAAGTTGTGAGCAAGATGTTAAACTAGGAGATAGGAACACGACCTATTTTCATAAGAAAGCTGTGAATAGGTATAGGAGAAATAGGATAGAAGCAATCAAAGATAGCTCAGGGAAGTGGGTAGAAGGTACTGAGAAGGTGGGTGAAATCATCACATGCCATTTCAAAAAAGTCGCAACCACCTCTAGGCCAGATTTAGAGAGTAGTTATCTAGATGATATTCCTCCAAGCATAACTGAAAAGGACAATGATTTTCTGACTGAGATACCTAGTATGGAGGAAATAAAGAATGTCGTCTTTGTTATGAAACAGGACAAAGCCCCAAGGCCAGATGGCTTCACCCCTAGGTTTTTTCAGATGAACTGGGAAGTGGTTCAACATGAAGTTTTTAATATGGTGGAGAGTTTCTTCACCTCAGGTTTCATCCTAAGGGAGACAAACACTACGTTTATCACACTTATACCCAAAACTGAGTACCCTCAGGCAGCCAGTGAATGTAGACCCATTAGCCTAAATAAAATCATTTACAAAATCATGTCAAAAATCTTAGCCAATAGACTGAAAAGGTTCCTCCCAAATATTATCTCTCCATACCAGGCAGCGTTCATACAAAGTAGACAGATCTCGGATAATGTCTTCATATCCCATGAGATGATACATACCATGAGAGCTCAAAGAGGTAGTGAATTTCTCATGGGGTTAAAGATAGATATGTCAAAGGCGTTCGACAAAGTGGAGTGGAGTTTCTTAGGTAATATTCTGGACAAACTAGGCTTTAGCAGTAAGTGGTGCAAGTTAGTCCACCAATGCATAAGTACAGTGTCAGCCTCCGTCCTCTTAAATGGAATGTCGTGTGAACAATTTGTTTTATCTAGAGGTTTGAGGCAGGGAGATCCTTTATCTCCTTACCTCTTCATCATTTGCATGGAGATGTTATCTAGAGCTATCTCTAAAGCCGAGGATCTAAACCTAATCCATGGGATTAAGGTTGGACAAAATGCCCCGTCCATATCGCATCTGCTGTTTGCTGATGATCTACTGGTCTTCAGTAAAGCTGAGAGTGAGAACATTTTGCGAGTGTTAAATGAGTTTAGCCTGGCATCTGGTCAGTTAATAAACATGGAAAAGTCAGGTGTCTTTTTCAGCCGAAATTCACATCAGAACACAATGAATGATGTCATAAACACTCTAGGGGTGAAGAGGATCTCTCTTAATGACAAGTATTTAGGATCAACACTTTTTACACACACCTCCAAAATCAAGTCGTGTAGTTTCATTTTAGACAGAGTTGAGGGAAGCTTGCAAGAACGGAAAGGAAAAAACTTATCTTGTGCAGGGAAAGGAATCATGATACAAACCTCCTCCTCTACAATGCCGATGTATCGGATGAATTGTTTTAGGGTTCCAGTTGTAGTGACTGAAAGCATCGACAAAATGAAACGAGACTTTTTCTAGGGGAAAAATGAGAATGGCAAAAAAGGGGTTTTTCTAAAAGCTTGGATTGGAGTCTGTATACCAAAAAGTATGGGAGGAATGGGATTTTTGAATCTAAGGGAATTTAACTCGGCAATGCTGGCCAAAGTTAGCTGGAGACTTCTGAAGGAACCTAATGGTCTTTGGGGATCTATTTACAAAAGCAAGTACTTCCCAGAGTCAAGTCTGTTGAATATGAATTACAAGTGTTCTGATAAGGCCTCATGGGTTTGGAAAAAATTAATGAAGGAAGTGGGGAAGATAAGAGAGAACACTGAATGGAGGGTGGGGGATGGTAAAGCTATTAGAGTTTGGGAGGAAGTATGGTATCTAGGACAACAACACCAAATGATAGAACCAATCCTTCAAATTCAGAAGGTCACCCATGTGGAGGAGCTAATGGACAAGTCTGTAGAGGAGTGGACTTGGGATACAATGAAGTTGGAATTATACTTTGAACCACAAGTCTGCCAGAAAATTAGAGGGACTAAGATAAACAAAGGTAAAGAAGATGAGTTAAGATGGAAACTTGAAAAGAATGGGAAGTTCTATATCGAGTCCTTGTATAGGAAGATTATGCTAAGGGGTCAGCCGGAGGATACCCAAAGGAAACAGTTTTGGAGAAAGGTTTGGCGAATGAACAAAATCCCGAGAGTGAAAACTTTTGTCTGGAAGTGCATTCATTCCATACTTCCTTTGAACGAAAGAATTGATAGGGTTTTACCGTACATCAACAAGACATGCCCAATGTGTGGGAAGCAGGATGAAACCCTTACCCACATCTTTATGAGCTGTGAGTTTACAATCAATGTGCTGAGTCATATGGGTATTAGACTCGCAGTTTATACTAATAACCAAACTGACTTCCATTGTTGGTTGCGGGACTGGTTCAATAGAGGTAGAATGGACAGGTAGGAGTCATTGAGTGGGCTGACTTTCTAGAAATTTTTTTCTGGGAAATTTGGAAGAGCAGGGGTGACTTAGTGTTTAGAAAAATTAAGCCTAACCCTAAGAGAACATGTGTTAGTATTACTAATATGGTAAACTGTAGCAGAAGAAGTAGGGAAGTAGAAAACCTGGACGCTGAGGTCCAAATAATAGCCAATTCTAAACCTATAGTTACTAACATGCTAGATGTTAAGATTAGTATAGCTTTGTGTATCTGTAATAATAACTTGAAGAGTAAACTGGACTACGTCTATCAGATCATGCATGTAGGATATATGAAGCAAGATGCTGGTACCTTGAAGCAGGTGCAGAGGAAGATCTAGCAGATGAAGCAGCTTCCATGACAATCCAGTGGGCTCACCAACTAAACAATCCAAAGGTCGAAGTTGAAGGAGACAATGGGAAAGTCCTTGAAGCAATTAAGATTCACCTAGGAGAAGCGAAGAAAAACTTGGAAAAGCTGCATACAGGTAGAAATAAAAACTTTAAATTATTTTTTAGGAAACTCAAGGAACTTAGTCTGGTTCCTGAGACTGAAAATTTCATGGCAACAAAGATGGTTGTTTTTTGTTGTAAACACAAACTCAGGTCGCAGGGGGAAGAGCCACTCATTAACACTTTTTTGGTGAACCTTCTACAGGATGACATTGTAACAAACTATGGAATGTATCTCCAGGGTTGAACCTGGTTTATTTACTAAAAAAAAAAAAAAAAAGACCTAACATTAGAAACATGGGCTGAAAAAAATCAATAATTACGGTTTATCCAAATGTTTAAAATAAACAACAAAATTATTAGATATCGAGATTTTTAAGTATATACTACAAACTGAAAAGTCTAGAATCAATCTTCCAGGTTAAGTGACAATTGAAACTCAATTACATCATTTAAGGAAAGCTTTCGGACTTCTTCATAATGGTGTTTTAGAGGAAGGAAAAAATTATTGGTGCGAGCAACCAAAATATGGTTTTATTTCTTCTTCTCAGGACAGTAACAACAGTAGATTTATGATTTGGGAGAGTGAACAACATGATTGTTCAAATCCAAAATCTAAAGTTGGATAAGACAGTTAATGGTTGTATGAAAAATATCAAACCTAGCTGTGAACGACAATGAAATGAAATAGAGTCTGGGGTGAGGAAAAATAAATAGAAATATATGATCTCTCGCCTTGTAATTTTTTCCCCTCGTCTCTTTTGCCGTGGAACTTGGAAGGACAACGTGAATGAATTAAAAGTGAAAACAAAAACATTGTATTAGTAGTGTGTAGGAAGGAGGGAGGAACCACAGTCCTAGATTTATCTATTGGGAAGACAAATCCTGACCACTCTTTACATAGGCAAAGTTATCCAAACTGTGTGGGAGGAACCACAACCCTAGATTTATCTATTGGGAAGACAAATCCTGACCACTCTTTACATAGGCAAAGTTATCCAAACTGTGTCATGTATTCTATACTAGGATATAACCCGTGTCGTAACGACACGGGGCTATGAGTTGTTCTGGTATTGATTATTTTATTTTTTCTTGAGAGAATACAATGAAATGAGCGTGGGAAACTTGAGAGAATGGTAATCTTTCTTAAACTGAGCTCGAGCTTTGATCGATATTATTAACATTTGCTGGATCGATTTCTTGTTATATGGTGATTAGGATGTCCATATATGAATAAACACTGATATTTATACATCAGGGAGTATTTTTTTCAGTGATTAAGATATCCATGTAAGTGTGTACACTGGAACTCCACACAGATTCATTTATGATAATTGAGATAACCATCCATTCACAATTGTTGCAAATAATATCAACAAAATTGAAAACCTAAAGTCTCAAGCAGGAACTCGTAGAAATCCATAGTTTGATAAATTTAAATTGTCGATTACATTCCAAATTACAAATGCAGTTCAGTCAAGTGTAATTTTTTTCTAGATTCAAAAAGTTAAATCTGAGCTGCGAACCCTTGTTTCATATCCATGAAAACTGTTATATCTACATTAATTTTTAGAACCGCTGAGTATTTCCAATGTATAATTGGCATGGTTATACATTAGTAATACTCAAACCCATGGTAAAAAAAATGGTTAATCGGTTGGGTTAATATAATTGACGGCCAGTCATTTGATGGCCATCAAACATGTCATTTGCATAAATATGGTAATTAACATTCATCATTCCCTACAACTTTCTAGGTTTGAGAGACGTTACATTGTACTATGAAACCTCTTGTTAAAGAATGATGACTATACATTTGTGGTTTAAACTAACATTGAAAAACGCCCAACTTACAAAATAGAAAAGAAGATAAAAATGAAAAACATTTAATCCTACAACATTCCCTTGGATATTAGTAGTATGAAGCGTCCTTGAATCTTTCGTAGCGGTGAAAAACGATGCACCTGATGAAGTTGCATACAACACATGCCAACTATGCTTTTCCTTGTAAATTAATAATACAATCTTGTAGTCTTATTAATTAAATAGTAAAAGACTCGCATTAAATAAAATTCCAGATCCAAACAAAAGAAATTTACCTCTCTAATATATGAATCGATAAATGATACATGTATAGGAGAGTTACTCTTTGTCAGCATATGCATTTGAGACCTAAAAGTAATAAGAGACCCTGGCTAAATACCAATGGTATGAATACTTGCAAATGGAACTGATATTACACCTTGACAAGATGGTTAGCAAGATGGTTAACTATGTATAAATAATTTAATATGATCTTCTAAAATAATAACCATTCTTGGTGTCAACTGCATATAATCATTATTTGACTATGCATGAAGAATCTAGGATAAGCAAATACTCAATTTGTAAACCATAAAAAGGTTATAAGTACGAAGAGATGTAATTTCAAGGTTTATATGATACAAAGAATTAGAAGAATAACAAATATAATCAAGAAACTTCAATCTATTTATTTATTTTTTTTGAAGGAAGAAAGCGGTAACCCTCTTAATTTCCTTAATATAATAGATTTGCATACATCAGATTCAAGTACATCAAAAGTGAAATCCATGAGAAAATACAAAGATTTTGTATCGTAAGAACAACTGTTGACTCATAATACATCTTAAGCATCAAAAACTTGAATTTCAATCTATTTGATATCAACATGAACACGACTCTAATCCGATTAAGAGTATGAACTCTCCAACGGCAATAACAATACAGTTAAGAAATGCCATTTACCGACCCAAATTAAGGGCATAATCAATGGAATCGTCATTTTCTTCGTCATTTATTTTTACTCCATGTAAATCCTATAACTTTTGGTTGAAGAATTCAAAGTCTTATTGGAAAATTCCCTGTCCAGAGAAAAATAAAAATATTGTGTAAGAAAATATAAATTAAAAGGTATGGTATGGTAGTAAAAATAAACCTAACAAAAGAATAAAAATGAATACCTAGCAATCATACATCGGATCAGTATCATTTGACTGCAAATGAAAAAACAAAATCGAGATAAAAAAAATAAAAAAATAACGAAAAAAATAAAAGAGATATTAAACTGCATAAACGAGACAAAAATTAGGCGTATGGCACCATGATTCCATGGATGTTAAAAAAAATAAAGAGAAAATCTAACAAAAATTATCACAATCAACCAAAACAAAAGTGAATCATACTTGGGGAATAAAGTTGTGCAAATGATGAACCTTGGGAAAAAAATTTGATTACAAAAGGGATTAAGTTAATGGACGTTTTATTTTGAATAAAAGTAATGTTTGACATTAAATGGGAGGAATAACTCCCAAATAAATGCACATTAAAAAGCTGTTGTGCATGAAGAATCTAAGATAAATAAATACTCACTTTGTAAACCATCAAAAGGTTATAAGTGTGAAGAGATATAATTTCAAGGTTTATATGATACAAAGAATTAAGGGAATAACAAATATAGTCAGGAAACTTCAATCTATTTGACACCAACATGTACATGACTCTAATCTGATTAAAAGTATGAGCTCTCCAACGACAATAACAATACAGTTAAAAATGCCATTCACCGACCCAAATTAAGGGCATAATCAATGGAATCGTCATTTTCTTCGTCATTTATTTTCACTCCATGTAAATCCTATAATTTTTGGTTGAAGAAGTCAAAGTCTTATTGGACAATTCCCTGTCCAGAGAAAAATAAAAAATATTGTGCAAGAAAATATAAATTAAAATGTATGGTATGACATTAAAAATAAACCTAACAAAAGCATAAAAATGAATACCTAGCAATCATATATTTGATCAGTATCATTTGACTGCAAATGAAAAACAAAATCGACATAAAAAATAAAAAAATAAACGAAAAATATAAAAGAGAAATTAAACTGCATAAATAAACAAAAATTAGGCGTAAGGCACCATGAATCCATGGATATTTAAAAAAAAATTAAACAGAAAAGCTAACATCAATTATCTCAATCAACCAAAATAAAAGTGAAATCATATATTGGGAATAAAGTTGTGCAATTGATGAACCTTGGGAAAAAAAATTGATTATAAAAGGGATTAAGTTAATGGGTGTTTTATTTTGAATAAAAGTAACGTTTGACATTGAATAGGAGGAATAACTCCCAAATAAATGCACATTAAAAATCTGTTGTGCATAAAGAATCTAAGATAAACAAATACTCACTTTGTAAACCATCAAAAGGTTAAACAAATTAAGGGCATAACAAATTAAGCTTGTTCCAGGTGGTAATTATGCTTCAGATGAAAATGGAGAGGACTATGACTATGATGAAACCTATGATGATTCTGAAGATGTTTACAAGGAGTCTTATGGAGACTATGATTTAACTCAAGTTATTGCTGGTCTCATTCCCAAGAAGAAGAAATTTAGAGTTGGAAATAAGGGACGAAAACGTTTCTAGTTTTCTTCTTTTTGCATGTTTTTTCGTGTTTAGGAGCTTATTTTATGAGTTTTTAGAGTTTTTTTGCCCCTTTGGTTTATGGGGGTGGGGAGGCCTAGAGCCTCCAATTTTGTAATTCTTGTAATTACGTTTTTTTGCTTTAATAAACCATTTTGACCTAGCAAAAAAAAACCATGGATGTTAAACAAAAAAATCAAAGAGGAAAACTAACAACAATTATCTCAATCAACCAAAACAAAAGTGAATCATACCTTGGGAATAGAGTTGTGCAAGTGATGAACCTTGGGAAAGGAATTTGATTAAACTGCATAAATGAGACAAAACTTAGGCATGAGGCACCATGAATCCATGGATGTTAAACAAAAAATTAAAGAGAAAAACTAACAACAATTATCTCAATAAACCAAAACAAAAGTGAATCATACCTTGAAAATAGAGCTGTGCAAATGATGAACCTTGGAGAAGGAATTTGATAATAAAAGGGATTAAGTTTATGGGCATTTAATTTTGAATAAAAGTAACGTTTGACATTAAATGAGAGGAATAACTCCGAAATAAATGCACATTAAATATGCCTAAAATTTTGATTAAAAATATTAAATATGTAGCTCAATTTGGACCGTTCTTTATATGCCAGAAATATAATTGAATAACTTAAATATGTGTCTCAATCTGGGCCGTTCTTTATATGCCAGAAATATAATTGAATAACTTAAATATGTGTCTCAATCTGGGCCGTCCTTTATATGTCCAAACTGTAGATGACCGTCCATTGGTGAAAACACCATTGTCCCTTACAAATTATAGGCGTATGGCACCATGAATCCATGGATGTTAAAAAAAAAAATATAGAGAAAATTTAACAACGATTATCTCAATCAACCAAAACAAAAGTGAAATCATACATTGGGAAAAAAGTTGTGCAAGTGATGAACCTTGGGAAAAAATTGATTATAAAAGGGATTAAGTTAATGGGTGTGTTATATTGAATAAAGTAACGTTTGACATTAAATGGGAGGAATAACTCCCAAATAAATGCACATTAGAAATCTGTTGTGCATAAAGAATCTAAGATAAACAAATACTCACTTTGTAAACCATCAAAAGGTTATAAGTGTGAAGAGATATAATTTCAAGGTTTATATGATACAAAGAATTAGAAGAATAACAAATATAATCAAGAAACTTCAATCTATTTGACCCCAACATGTACACGACCATAATCCGATTAGAGTATGAACTCTCTAACGACAATAACAATACAGCTAAGAAATGCCATTTACCGACCCAAATTAAGGGCATAACAATGGAACCATCATTGTCTTCGTCACTTATTTTCAGTACATGTAAATCTTATAATTTTTGCTTGAAGAAGTTAAAGTCTTATTGGATAATTCCCTTTCCAGAGAAAAATAAAAAATATTGTGTAAGAAAATAGAAATTAAATGGTATCGTATGATATTAAAAAAAGACCTAACATAAGAATAAAAATGAATACCAATCTCTGATCAGTATCATTTGACTACAAAGGAAAAAACAAAATTAAACTGCATTAATGAGACAAAAATTAGGCATGAGGCACCATGAATCCATGGATGTTAAACAAAAAATCAAAGAGAAAAACTAACAACAATTATCTCAATCAACCAAAACAAAAGTGAATCATACCTTGAGAATAGAGTTGTGCAAGTGATGAACCTTGGGAAAGGAATTTGATTAAACTGCATAAATGAGACAAAAATTAGGCATGAGGCACCATGAATCCATGGATGTTAAACATAAAATTAAAGAGAAAAACTAACAATAATTATCTCAATCAACCAAAACAAAAGTGAATCATACTTTGAAAATAGATTTGTGCAAATGATGAACCTTGGGGAAGGAATTTGATTATAAAAGGGATTAAGTTTATGGGCATTTAATTTTGAATAAACGTAATGTTTGACATTAAATGAGAGAAATAACTCCGAAATAAATGCACATTAAATATGCCTAAAATGTTGATTAAAAATATTAAATATGTAGCTCAATTTGGACCGTTCTTTATATGCCAGAAATGTAATTGAATCACTTAAATATGTGCCTCAATCTGGGTCGTCCTTCATATGTCCAAACTGTAGATGACCGTTCATTGGTGAAAACACCAATGTCCCTTATAAATTATAGACGTATGGCACCATGAATCCATGGATGTTAAAAAAAAAAAGAGAAAATATAACAACAATTATCTCAATCAACCAAAACAAAAGTGAAATCATACATTGGGAGTAAAGTTGTGCAAGTGATGAACCTTGGGGAAAAAAATTGATTATAAAAGGGATTAAGTTAATGGGTGCTTTATTTTGAATAAAAGTAACGTTTGACATTAAATGGGAGGAATAACTCCCAAATAAATGCACATTAAAAATCTGTTGTGCATAAAGAATCTAAGATAAACAAATACTCACTTTGTAAACCATCAAAAGGTTATAAGTGTGAAGAGATATAATTTCAAGGTTTATATGATACAAAGAATTAGAAGAATAGCAAATATAATCAAGAAACTTAATCTATTTGACCCCAACATGTACACGACCATAATCCGATTAGAGTATGAACTCTCTAACGACAATAAAAATAAAGTTAAGAAATGCCATTTACCGACCCAAATTAAGGGCATAACAATGGAACCATTGTTTTCTTCGTCATTTATTTTCACTACATGTAAATCTTATAATTTTTGCTTGAAGAAGTCAAGTCATATTGGACAATTCCCTTTCCATAGAAAAATAAAAAAATATTGTGTAAGAAAATAGAAATTAAATGGTATCGTATGATATTAAAAAAAGACCTAACATAAGAATAAAAATGAATACCAATCTCTGATCAGTATCATTTGACTACGAAGGAAAAAACAAAATTAAACTGCATTGATGAGACAAAAATTAGGCATGAGGCACCATGAATCCATGGATGTTAAACAAAAAATCAAAGAGAAAAACTAACAACAATTATCTCAATCAACCAAAACAAAAGTGAATCATACCTTGAGAATAGAGTTGTGCAAATGATGAACCTTGGGAAAGGAATTTGATTAAACTACATAAATGAGACAAAAATTAGGCATGAGGCACCATGAATCCATGGATGTTAAACAAAAAATTAAAGAGAAAAACTAACAACAATTATCTCAATCAACCAAAACAAAAGTGAATCATACCTTGAGAGTAAAGTTGTGCAAATGATGAACCTTGGGAAAGGAATTTGATTAAACTGCATAAATGAGACAAAAATTAGGCATGAGGCACCATGAACCCATTGATGTTAAAAAAAAAAATTAAAGAGAAAAACTAACAACAATTATCTCAATCAACCAAAACAAAAGTGAATCATACCTTGAAAATAGAGTTGTGCAAATGATGAACCTTGGGGAAGGAATATGATTATAAAAGGGATTAAGTTTATAGGCAAACGTTTGACATTAAATGAGAGGAATAACTCCGAAATAAATGCACATTAAATATGCCTAAAATGTTGTTTAAAAATATTAAATATGTAGCTCAATTTGGACCGTTCTTTATATGCCAGAAATGTAATTGAATAACTTAAATATGTGCCTCAATCTGGGTCGTCCTTTATATTTCCAAACTGTAGATGATCGTTCATTGGTGAAAACACCAATGTCCCTTATAAATTATAGGCGTATGGCACCATGAATCCATGGATGTTAAAAAAAAAGAAAAAAATATAACAACAATTATCTCAATCAACCAAAACCAAAGTGATATCTTACATTGGGAGTAAAGTTGTGCAAGTGATGAACCTTGGGGAAAAAAATTGATTATAAAAGGGATTGAGTTAATGGGTGCTTTATTTTGAATAAAAGTAACGTTTGACATTAAATGGGAGGAATAACTCCGAAATAAATGCACATTAAAAATCTGTTGTGCATAAAGAATCTAAGATAAACAAATACTCACTTTGTAAACCATCAAAAGGTTATAAGTGTGAAGAGATATAATTTCAAGGTTTATATGATACAAAGAATTAGAAGAATAGCAAATATAATCAAGAAACTTAATCTATTTGACCCCAACATGTACACGACCATAATCCGATTAGAGTATGAACTCTCTAACGACAATAACAATACAGTTAAGAAATGCCATTTACCAACCAAATTAAGGGCATAACAATGGAACCATCATTTTCTTCGTCACTTATTTTCACTACATGTAAATCTTATAATTTTTGCTTGAAGAAGTTAAAGTCTTATTGGACAATTCCCTTTTCAGAGAAAAATAAAAAATATTGTGTAAGAAAATAGAAATTAAATGGTATCGTATGATATTAAAAAAAAGACCTAATATAAGAATAAAAATGAATACCAATCTCTGATCAGTATCATTTGACTACAAAGGAAAAACAAAATTAAACTGCATTAATGAGACAAAAATTAGGCATGAGGCACCATGAATCCATGGATGTTAAACAAAAAATTAAAGAGAAAAACTAACAATTATCTCAATCAACCAAAACAAAAGTGAATCATGCCTTGAAAATAGAGTTGTGCAAATGATGAACCTTGGGGAAGGAATTTGATTACAAAAGGGATTAAGTTTATGGGTATTTAATTTTGAATAAAAGTAACGTTTGACATTAAATGGGAGGAATAACTCCGAAATAAATGCACATTAAATATGCCTAAAATGTTGATTAAAAATATTAAATATGTAGCTCAATTTGGACCGTTCTTTATATGCCAGAAATGTAATTGAATAACTTAAATATGTGCCTCAATCTGGGCCGTCCTTTATATGTCCAAACTGTAGATGACCGTCCATTGGTGAAAACACCAATGTCCCTTATAAATTATAGGCGTATGGCACCATGAATCCATGGATGTTAAAAAAAAAGAGAGAAAATATAACAACAATTATCTCAATCAACCAAAACAAAAGTGAAATCATACATTGGGAGTAAAGTTGTGTATGTGATGAACCTTGGGAAAAAAATTGATTATAAAAGGGATTAAGTTAATGGGTGCTTTATTTTGAATAAAAGTAATGTTTGATATTAAATGGGAGTAATAACTCCCAAATAAATGCACATTAAAAATATGTTGTGCATAAAGAATCTAAGATAAACAAATACTCACTTTGTAAACCATCAAAAGGTTATAAGTGTGAAGAGATATAATTTCAAGGTTTATATGATACAAAGAATTAGAAGAATAGCAAATATAATCAAGAAACTTAATCTATTTGACCCCAACATGTACACGACCATAATCCGATTAGAGTATGAACTCTCTAACGACAATAACAATACAGTTAAGAAATGCCATTTACCGACCCAAATTAAGGGCATAACAATGGAACCATCATTTTCTTCGTCATTATTTTCACTACATATAAATCTTATAATTTTTGCTTGAAGAAGTTAAAGTCTTATTGGACAATTCCCTTTCCAGAGAAAAATAAAAAATATTGTGTAAGAAAATAGAAATTAAATGGTATCGTATGATATTAAAAAAAAGACCTAAAATAAGAATAAAAATGAATACCAATCTCTGATCAGTATCATTTGACTACAAAGGAAAAAACAAAATTAAACTGCATTAATGAGACAAAAATTAGGCATGAGGCACCATGAATCCATGGATGTTAAACAAAAAATCAAAGAGAAAAACTAACAACAATTATCTCAATCAACCAAAACAAAAGTGAATCATACCTTGAGAATAGACTTGTGCAAATGATGAACCTTGGGAAAGGAATTTGATTATACTGCATAAATGAGACAAAAATTAGGCATGAGGCACCATGAATCCTTGGATGTTAAACAAAAAATTAAAGAGAAAAACTAACAACAATTATCTCAATCAACCAAAACAAAAGTGAATCATGCCTTGAAAATAGAGTTGTGCAAATGATGAACCTTGGGGAAGGAATTTGATTATAAAAGGGATTAAGTTTATGGGCATTTAATTTTGAACAAAAGTAACGTTTGACATTAAATGGGAGGAATAACTCTGAAATAAATGCACATTAAATATGCCTAAAAATGTTTATTAAAAATATTGAATATGTAGCTCAATCTGGACCGTTCTTTATATGCCAGAAATGTAATTGAATAGGGTTATTTTGTTTTTGGTACTCAGGTTTTGTCCAACTTTTGAGTTTAGTCTAACATTTGTCCAGCTTGGTGTTTGGTACTTGAAAAAGACGTTGACTAGGGTTGACTTGGTTAACTTTTGACTTATGTTTAATAATTATTAAAAATATTATATAAAATCTAATTAATATACAAATTTACTATTATATCCTTCTACTTTACAAATATTGACAAAAAAAATTTATGTTTGGAAAATCTTCTTCTCCGTCTTTTGATATCTGTCACCATCACCTCCACCACCACCACTATTCAACGAACTTTAAATTATGACCTTGAATTCCAAAACTAATCGAAGTTGATAGTCCAGTATTTGTAATCTTAAACATGTAAGTTTTTCTCGTAACAGATAACATCAAGACTTAGTTCAATCCCATTCTGGGATAACTCATGTCTTACATGATCCACAAACTCAACAAATTATACCCATTGTATTCTAAAAAACAACAAAAATCAATCTAAGAAATAAAGTCTTACCTGACAAATCATTCTTTAATATATCTTACTATCACAATCAACATGAGCTAACTTTATCGATAATGATTGAGGTGATGAAGCTAAGAACGAAGCAATACATGTTCTGGTTTTGTTTATGATTTTAATTGAACTGATTAGAGAGATGAGAAGATTACAAGTATACCCACTGAGTTGACCACGATCTATCATGTTCTTCCCCAATTCCATCTCGCCAAACTTGATTTCAGATTCACCACCAGATTCTCAATTTCAGTAACAGTGAAAGTGTCAAACCCATTTAATTTCTCAAGAACCCTAACTGAAACCCATATCTCGAACTGAATCAATGTAATCAAATCATAAAAGAAAAATAAACTTAAATACACTGAATTCGTAAGCTCCAGCGGATTTCAAATTAAACCAAATTCACCTCTTCTTCAGTTCAATAAATCAACTCAAAATCATAATGAATAAATAAAATAAAATCAAAACAATTAATCTCATGAGGAATGGAAGAACCCTAATTTAAAAAAATTCCCAAATTGAATCAAAAGAAATCATCAATTCTTACAACTACTCATTTCATCATTTGGACGTCTTCTTCTTTTTGTTGTTGTGGCTATCTCTTCATACACTGCTTCAACTCATCATGCAGCGACAATCTCCGAGAAACCAAACTCTTCTTCCTCACTGACAAAACCCTAGAATCATAATACATGTATCAAAACAGTACTACCAACAACAACTACAACAATACCAGCATTCACTAACTCTCCTATCGATTTCATTGTCGATTAAACCAAAACCATCAAATCCGTCACTTGGAGAATCATCTCTTTTTCTCACAGCTTCTAAAAGAAAGAGAAAGAACGAAGGAATCTGTAGATTATACTTCTTGGTCCATATTAATAAAATGTAAGGGTATAATAATAATTATCCATAGTAATTAAATTTTATTTAAATTTATTTATAAACATTAAACAGAAGTACAGTTTTTAAAGAGTCAACGCTAGTCAACGTTTATTCCAAGTACCAAACACCAAGCTGGACAAATGTTAGACCAAACTCAAAATTTGGACAAAACCTTAGTACCGAAAACAAAATAACCCAATTGAATAACTTAAATATGTGCCTCAATCTGGGCCGTCCTTTATATGTCCAAACTGTAGATGACCGTCCATTGGTGAAAACAACATTGTCCCTTATAATATAAGATAGATAATACTGACTTTATGTTTAGAACATGGGGCTAATATCCAAGAATAAAATATATGCCTAATACGGATGTTAAAAAAATTATAGGCGTATGGCACCATGAATCCATGGATGTTAAAAATAAATAAAGAGAAAAACTAACAACAATTATTTCAATCAACCAAAACAAAAGTGAATCATACCTGGGGAATAAAGTTGTGCAAATGATGAACCTTGGGAAAAAATTTGATTACAAAAGGGATTAAGTTAATGGGCGTTTTATTTTGAATAAAAGTAAGGTTTGACAATAAATGGGAGGAATAACTCCCAAATAAATGCACATTAAAAATTTGTTGTGCATGAATATTCTAAGATAAATAAATACTCACTTTGTAAACCATCAAAAGGTTATAAGTGTGAAGAGATATAATTTCAAGGTTTATATGATACAAAGAATTAAGGGAACCACAAATATAATCAAGAGACTTCAATCTATTTGACACCAACATGTACATGACTCTAATCTGATTAAAAGTATGAGCTCTCCAGAGAAAAATAAAAAATATTGTGTAAGAAAATATAAATTAAAAGGTATGGTATGGTATTAAAAATAAACCTAACAAAAGAATAAAAATGAATACCTAGCAATCATATATCTGATCAGTATCATTTGACTGCAAATGAAAAAACAAAATCGACATAAAAAATAAAAAATAAACGAAAAATATAAAGTAAAAATTAAACTGCATAAATAAACAAAAATTAGGCGTAAGGCACCATGAATCCATGGATATTAAAAAAAAAAATTAAAACAGAAAAGCTAACAACAATTATCTTAATCAACCAAAACAAAAGTGAAATCATACATTGGGAATAAAGTTGTGCAAGTGATGAACCTTGGGAAAAAATTGATTATAAAAGGATTAAATTAATGGGTGTTTTATTTTGAATAAAAGTAACGTTTGACATTAAATCGGAGGAATAACTCCCAAATAAATGCACATTAAAAATCTGTTGTGCATAAAGAATTTAAGATAAACAAATACTCACTTTATAAACCATCAAAAGGTTATAAGTGTGAAGAGATATAATTTCAAGGTTTATATGATACAAAGAATTAGAAGAATAACAAATATAATCAAGAAACTTCAATCTATTTGACCCCAACATGTACACGACCATAATCCGATTAGAGTATGAACTCTCTAACGACAATAACAATACAATTAAAAAATGCCATTTACCGACCCAAATTAAGGGCATAACAATGGAACCATCATTTTCTTCGTCATTATTTTCACTACATGTAAATCTTATAATTTTTGCTTGAAGAAGTTAAAGTCTTATTGGACAATTCCCTTTCCAGAGAAAAATAAAAAATATTTTGTAAGAAAATAGAAATTAAATGGTATCGTATTGTATTAAAAAAAGACCTAACATAAGAATAAAAATGAATACCAATCATATATCTGATCAGTATCAATTGACTACAAAGGAAAAAACAAAATTAAACTACACTAATGAGACAAAAATTAGGCATGAGGCACCATGAATCCATGGATGTTAAACAAAAAATCAAAGAGAAAAACTAACAACAATTATCTCAATCAACCAAAACAAAAATGAATCATACCTTGAAAATAGAGTTGTGCGAATGATGAACCTTGGTGAAAGAATTTGATTATAAAAGGGATTAAGTTTATAGGCATTTAATTTTGAATAAAAGTAACGTTTGACATTAAATGAGAGGAATAACTCCGAAATAAATGCACATTAAATATGCCTAAAATGTTGATTAAAAATATTAAATATGTAGCTCAATCTGGACCATTCTTTATATGCCAGAAATGTAGTTGAATAACTTAAATATGTGCCTCAATCTGGACCGTCCTTTATATGTCCAAACTGTAGATGACCGTCCATTGGTGAAAACATCATTGTCCCTTATAATATAAATGATTGTATATATAAATAAAATATGTATACACGTGTCTGCAACCAATCCTCTCTTTATGAAGAAAAAAAAATGATTAGAATACAAATATCAGTACAAATACAATTTCATATAACAATTTTTTATTGTTTATGTATCTAAATTTGGAATAATAAACAATAGATGTATGATAGGGAAACCCCCATTAGATCATTTATGTATTTTTTTTAATGTTCCTACACCGAAAACTGCTACAACATGATGAGCATAACGGAAACTGAATCGCCATCCATATTTAAAAGAAAACCTAGGATGACAGCGTCAATCTCTACCACTTTCGGCGTCTTCTTCCGTACCAGTAACCAAACCCAGCAATGGACGCAGCCAGAACAACCCCGGCAACGGCGTGCCAAGCATGTAATGGTTTATTCATAATGATTCCAAAGCTTGGCACCTCAGCAACGGTTGCAACCACAGGAGGCAGTTGCTAACCAATTGAAACAGCAAAATCAAGACCTTGTCTTTCGAGCTCTGCTAAGTCTTCGATCCTGGGTTTCAGTCTGGTTGCTTTTGCTATGGCTTCGTACTCTTCTTTAGTTCCACCCTCGAGAAATGACCCCACAAGATAACAATTTTTAACCCAATAAGCTCCAAATGTGCTTCCTAAAAAATCCCCATAGTGTACTACTTCTCCTACATTGTCACCATAAAACTGCCAAGATAATGTAAAAACTCTAGAGTAGAAGAAAGGTAGGTAATCGAAATCCCATGTTTTGTTTGGAGCCATTAATGATGCAACAGCGTGTTTTGCTGATTTACGTGCCGAGTCAACGTGTTCAAGTCTACGAGTTTCCCCGAAGAGTTTGACTGGGAATGTTGCAACGTCTCCCACTGCATATACTGAGCTATTACTTGATTGCATTAGACCGTTCACTTTAATTCCACCCTTTTCCAAAGTCAGCTGACCCTCGATTAAACTTGTGTTCGGCCGGATCCCGATTCCTACCACAACCATATCTGTGAGAAGTTTGGTTCCATCCCTAAGAACTACAGATGTTACCTGTAAAGTGGGATACAAAAACAATCAAGTTCATAAAGGCCACGAGTGATCCAATGTGCAAGTGTCGTCATATAAGATTATTGCTTAGACAAAGAGATTTAATTGCATTTTACAATATACTTTACATCACACTAAATGCTCGGTCATGAAATTGATAAACTAATCAATTTGAAAACAATATTGAAGTTTGCTTCTTTTTTTAAGATGAGACCTTTTTACAGTCTCAGTTCTGGGGGAATCAGGACACTGTTATCAATATCAAGCCAATTCAGCTCGGATTTTTATTTGAAAACAAATGCACAAGTTAACTGGATTAGATAACAACTAGTTCTTAAGATATACTTACTTTCCCGTCTGAATCCTTTTCAAATGATGACAAAACAGTTCCTTTAATGAATTTCACTCCTTTAGACTTGTAATAATCTTCATAGTAATTCGCAATCTTTCTTGTAAATAGACGGGCCACTGAGAAAAAGAAAGGAAAAGAATTAACTAAGAAAATGCATCATAATCATAGTTTTGTAAAGAAATATATTAAAGTCTATTTTGCTGTCAATTAGACAGCATATATGAATATCACATACTCCTCAAGTACTAGGATTCCTTCTACGAAAGAAAATATACCTTACAGCTCAAAATAAAATAAAATGTATACACATATTTTAGCAAAAGCAGCAATTTAAGAGAGTGATTTTGATCAATGACTTGTAAGGTTGTGATAGGTGTTCCACAACACCCATCATCCACCTCTAGGTTTTATATAGTTCAACCCCACTGTAGTTTGAAGGTACAATAACTGACGACCAGATGATGAGGGTGCTGTTGGTCGCCCTAAGCCTCCTCAAAAAGTAAATTGTGTGACAGAGGTATAGATGATCCATAAGTTGATTAGATTTTTTTTTTGAAGCATAAGTTGATTAGATGGGAAGACTGGAATTCGATTCATGCAAATACATGCAACTCTAATCTAGGATTTGAGGAGTTTTTAGTAAGGTAGAGGAATCCAAGTCAGGAAATAGATTGTACTTACTGCAATGGGCCTCTGGGTAGACCATTGTGACATTCATTTTATTTATCACCATAGATGCGGCACACTCCATACCGATGTAGCCCCCACCAATGATAACAGCATTCCCACCAGGACAAGATTGCATCACTTCAACAAGCCTGGTTGCATCAGCTACATTACGCAAATAACAAACATTTTCGGCTTCTGGACCGCTCACTCCAAATTCTTCAAGTTTTAAAGCCTATACAGAAGATATCCAATTCAATCAGAGACAATATGGCACATGCTCATACAGTTTTCTAAATAGGTGCATCTCAAAATCTAATATATGAAAGAAATGAAGGAAATAAAAAGACTAGATTTAGTACCCGAGCCCCTGTTGCAATAATCAGGTACTTGTAACTTATAGTTTCTCCAAGTGAAGTTAGCAGTGTCTTCCGCCTCACATCAACAGACTTAACTCGAGTTCCAAGAACTAGTTCAATTCCTAAAAAGGAGGATCCAGATGCTGACAATTAGTCACTGTAATAAGCAGAAATATATATCAGATTTGACAATGCTTAACTTTCTTCTAGTTGATCAACATTAAGAGGGAAGAATAACAGATTCAAGGATCCAATAGCGGAGAACTATAATTCAATGATAAGTATTTACTCTAGGGTTTCTACCAGATTCTAAAATGTGTCAAGTGGTAATCAATAATACTTTTCGATGATTGTCAAACTGCAAGAACCTTTGTGACAAAGTTTTGATGTTTGTGACACAGTTTTGATGATTTGACCATATAGCCTCTAGTTTAAATGAGTTTCTATGCAAGGATAATCACTTTAAGGGATTCAGAAATAAAACCATGAACACATTCCCTGTTTCTCTTCTATAAAAAAAAATAATTGGTATTCTGTTTTTCCCAGATTCATAAAAGTGAAGCAATTACTAAACTCAATGGAGGATAAAAATCACCTACAACATAAAAATTCTTCTACTTTCCTCTGGTAGTCAGTTGATATCGTATAGCTTAATGAATCTTATAAGTACAAAAACTACTTTACACTGTCCGGAAAATTTGGCGCTCGGAATCCAAAGCAAATAGAGAGCTACAGAAATTAATAAAAATATGTGTCACATGTTTAAATCTTTGATAGCAAAAACAAAGACGCGCTATTTATCTCAATAGCATACATAAGAAATAGCCTAGGGTAGAAGATAATTACCATGTTCGTTGTACCATTTTAGAGTCAACCTTTCCTCATTTGCTCCTACGCAGGTGTGGAAAGATGGAAGGCGTGTAGGAGCTGCAAATCATCATAACCCACATTAAGAACATGTTACAGATTCCAAAAGATTTACATATGAAACTACCACTTCTACGTCTTACATTCCCATTCCGAAGTATGGAATTTTATAATTATAGTAATTTTATTTTTATAAGAAGTCTCTCTTTGGACCAAGTAAGCTACGATGATACCTTCTGGAAGTAAAAATCCTTTGCTCAGTGCAGGTCTTTCATAAGGTACAACCTGCCACATACACCAAGACTTAATCAAGAGACTGTACCACTTAGTTACTAAGACTAAAAGCAAATACATAGCAAGAAATCATGCAAGCCTATATACACAGTGAATTGGTGATAGATTTGATAACATTTACCAAATATTGAGCAAACATGGAATTCAAAATAAAACCCATGGAAGTTCATAAACGAGGAGTTAATCATTGTATTCAAATAAAGAAAGAGCAAAGAAAAATTTCCTCAACCTCTATGAAGTTCTAAAATGATATCTGTAATCAAATTACAAAACTGCTTTTCCTCTACCAGTGAATAAAATATGTTGTCAATTGTGTTGGAATCACTCGCCAATTACCATCTACTAACAGGGTTCTCGGTGGTGGTGTTCCTGCTTTTCCTCAGAGGAGTAGATGCTAAATATGTTGGAATCACTCGCCTCATGCAACCACATGCTAAGGATCCCAGCCTTTCAACCAGGTAGTAGATGGTAATTGGCGTAAACAAGGAGACAGACTGGATATCAAAATCACTTTATAGGGCCACCAACCCCTATTCAAATATAATTCCTCTTCTTAATGGTTTTTGTCGATGCTTGTGGATGTATTCCATAACCAAAAGATACATAAGATAGCTTCAGCTCAACTGCAGACCCCAACAAATAGACACTAGCAATAAAATTGAGCTCTTAAGATAAGATGAGAAATACAAAACAGTTTGATATCTACGTGCCAAAATCATTCATTAGAGAGATAAACTCACAAAAATAACCATAAAACATTCGAGGTGAACAACACCCATATAACAGTTCACAACAAACCTGAACCCATCAAACACAAAACAAAAACTTGGGTTTTTAAGAAAAACTATGGTGAATTACACTATTATTGCAAACGACCACAGTATTTGAGAAGAACCCAGGATTCAAATAAGCTTACAGAACCAGAATGAATAAAATAAAAGGAGTATAAATAAAAAAAGAAAAGAAAAAATAAGGGAACTTACAGATTCTTCAGAAATGATGCAAAGTTCACCATGACCGACTCCTCTTCTTGAGAACTCAAGAGCAGCATAACCAGCAGCAACACCACCACCAAGAATCACATAAACATAAGCTCTTCCCATTTCTCTTTCTCTAAACCGCGCGACTGTGTTTATGAAATCTTAAAAGTTAATTTTGATATTTTCGTTTTGTTTTTATAAAAGGTTTTTCTTTCTCAATCCATCTCGAAAGTTGAAATTTCTAATTTTTTGTTATTTTATTTTCAATGAAGAAAGAAAAAAGGTTTTATTACTATATTATCCTTTTCTCTTTTGGCAGGAACCAAAATGGCAACAACAGCCAACAAGTCTACTAGTATGTTCTGACATCAGTCATTTAGGTTTGGAACATGTGGACATGTAATTTCCTATCCCGTCGTAAATATATCAATTTTAATCTTTTTATTTTTTTAATAGAAAAACTTCGGCCAAAAATAGCCCTGGTACAAATAGTTAGCAGGCTGCTGCCACTAGTCTTGCCAAAATTGTTCTTACAAGCTAGTGCAATATTAAAAGTATCCAAATTTTGAAGTCTATGGATAACTTTGAGACTAATTAAGATAAAAGTATCTGGGTTGATTCTGTTAGTATTGTCTTCTTCTTCATAGCTCATGTTTTCGTGAAAGTTCAGGTGAAATCTTTCTTTGACAACCTTGTGATATATAGTAACTTGAAATGGACTAGGATTTCCATGGATTCAGCTTGTATTTCCACATTGGTGTGCTGCATTTCTTTGGCCCATGAAAAAGCTAAGTCTGCTCCTCATGTTGCTCCCCAAGATCCGGAGTGTCCTGGATGTCCTTTTGTTCCAATTGGATTTCCTGCAAAATCTAAGATAGTTAGAGCAGAATAATAAGTTAAGCTCTCAGGATCTTGGAGAGTGCATATCTTTGTGATTATGCCAAAATCCCCTCTAGGGTAATTGTTCAGGGAGTATGGAGCAATGTTGTGTTCTCCAGTTGAATCATTCCTCTGGGTGTTAGAGAGAAAGTATTCAAAATATGGGTTGGTAATTTATGGATTCTGTTATGATTGCATAAGTATTGCCTGATGCAGTTGGAAGTTTGTCTGGCATTTGGCCGGATATGACTGAAAACCATATCATACCTAGCCTTCCAGATGAATAAGCATGTTGTAGCATACAAACTGCAGTTTTTATTGGCATCCCCAGGTAGATACCAGGAGTTCAGCCAATCCATGAAGATTGTAGTGTTATCAAAACGAGGATGGGTAGGACCAATGATTTCCTGCTATACAGAAGTGGCAACATGACCATTTAGAAACATGTGTTTCATTGTTTCCTCCCCACTTTTGCATATTTGGCATAAAAGATCAATGTAGTGCAAAATGCTAGCTGTTTTAGCATTAGTGGGCAGGATTTTATGAGCAGATTTCCAAACGAAGATTTTAATAACTGGAGCAGTGTCCATATTCCAGATTGCTCCCCAATTTCTTGTTGTAGTATCATTTCTATAAAGATGATCAATCTTTTCCTTGTAGAGCGATTTAAAAGAAAACTTTTCTGTGTCATTTAGATTCCAATGAATCTTGTCTTCCTACAGAGGGTGAGTATCTAGAGCTAGAATTTCCTAAGCAGTATGTGGGTTGAAATAAGTTTGGACTAGAATAAAATCCCAGGTTCCATTGGGTAAAAGAATATTTGAGACTGTTTCAATGAAATGTGGGCAGTTTGTAGGTTTGCTGAGAGTTGAAGAGATATTTGGAATCCAGATGTCCTCCCAAATTTTGATCTTCCATCCATATCCAATTCTCCAAACACAGTGTTGTTGAATGTTGCAAATACCTTCTAATATGCCTTTCCATATTCAGGAGTCTTCATCTTTTGGTTTAATGTCCATATTAAGCACATTTATGTCGGTTAGATACTTAGCATCCATTAGTTGGTACCATAAAGAATATTTATCCTGCTCTAGTCTCCAACCAATCTTGGTGATCATAAAGCTGCTGAAGAGTTCCATATTCTCCTAAACCTCCTAGTTCTTTGGGTTTGCAAACTGCAGTCCAAGCTTTTGGGTAGTAATCTTTGGGGTTTTCTAAGTATTTTCCCCAGAATAAATCTCTTTGAAGTTTGTGTCATCCAGCTGAAGCACTTGAACACCCATGATGTTTCTGATGATATGAATAAGATTTGGGTTGGTGTTTTTACTAAAAAAGACTCCTGATTTGTTGAAGTTGATGAGCTGGCCTAAGGTTTGTCCAAAAATATTTAGGATATCCATAATGTTCTGAGATTTAATCTTGTTATCTTTGCATAAGACCATACAGTCATCAGAAAAAAAGAGATGGTTGATAGAAGCTGCATTTTTGCATATCTTGATTCCAGTAATAAGGCCCAATTCCTCAGAACGAATGAGAGTTCTAGAAAGAATTTCCATGCAGAAAAGGAAAAGATATGGAGATAAAGGATCACCTTGTCTTAGTCCCCTTGAAGGTTTAAAGAAAGTATCTAGGGAGCCATTAAGAAGAACAGCATAAGTGGTGGTGGAAATGTACTGATGAATTTTCTTGCACCACTGATCATTGAAGCTAATCTTTTTCATGATGATGATTAGAATGTCCCAATCCACTCTGTCAAAAGCTTTTGGCATATCAATTTTGATACCCATACTTTCATGGGCAATGGCTATGTTATCTGAGATTTGTCTGCCAGGTATGAAAGCAGATTGGTAAGGTGATATGATCTTGTTGAGATAAGGTTTCATTCTTTGGGCTATGAGCTTTGAAATGATTTTGTAGGTAGTATTACAAAGGCTCATAGGTCTAAAATGGCTTGGGGAAGAGGGATTGTCAACTTTAGGAATGAGGCAGATAAAGGTGGAGTTCATCTCTTTGAGCAACTGGCTAGAGGTAAAGAAATATTGAACCACGTTGACAATATCATTTCCCCGAATCTCCCAGTTGGCTTGGAAAAAATTTGGAGGGAAGCCATCAGGTCCTGGAGCTTTATCACTTGTCATGCTGAACATGATGGACTTAACTTCATTGTGATCAGGAGTTCTATCCAAATATTGTTGTCAATTGTGTTAATGGTAGTGGGTATAAGATTGATGATTTCTGGTTTTATGTTGGCGGTTTCAGTAGAGGCCATTTTTGAGAAATGATGTGTGAAGCAGTTCTTCACTTATTGGTAATCTGTTATCCATTCCTTTTTTTCATCTTGGATTGTATCAATCTTGTTTCTCCTGGTTCTACTTTTTGTGGCTCTTTGGAAATAACTGGTATTTTGATCTCCTAGATTAATTAGTTGATCTCTACTCTTGGTTTTCCGAATTTTTTTTTCTATATCCTGCCAATTCTTGAGAGTTTGTCTTACATCTGTCAGGAACTGACCTCTATCCAATCTGAAGTAGTTGCTATGTAACCAATTTTGATATTGCTTGCATTCTTCTATGTTAGTCTTGATGTTTCCATAAACTTCCTTGTTCCAAACTCTAATTTGAAGCTTGATATCTTTTAGTCTTCTAGCAACGATGAAGGCACTGGATCCAGGAAGAGTTTTGCTCCAGCATTCAACTATTATTCTCTTACAATCCTCATGATCCAACCAGGGTCCAAAGAACTTGAAAGGGATATTGCTTTTTCAATTAGGATCGGAATTGAGCAGAATAGGATGGTGATCTGACCCAATGGCCAGCATATTATAGATGGTTGTATTAGGGTAGAGAAGTAGCCAACCTTCAGTTGCTAACCTTTTATCGAGTCTTTGTTCAATGAGGGCAAAGCCCTTTCTTTTGTTTGACCAAGTGAAAGGGAAACCAGTAAAACTAAGATCCACTAAATGCAGATCAAGAATTTTGTTGTTAAACAAAGTAGTCAGTAGAGTCAATGGGATGAGCACTGAATTTTTCAGTTTCATGAAGAATAAAATTGAAGTCACCAATAATCAACTAGGGAAGTTGGTTGGTGGCTGCAGTTTTATCCAACATTTTCCAAGAATTAGCTTTACTAGAGGTATCATAGGGACTACCATAATAGCCAGTGAAAAGCCAAGGGGGGCCATTTGCAGTGCTGACTATAACATTGATATGGTTTAAATATAAATCAATGATGTCAATAGAGAGATTGCTTTTCCATATCAATGCTAAGCCTCCAGCAGTGCTACTTGCCCCTCTTGGATTTACAAAACCAGAAATTATTGACACTAATCTCATTCATGATTTTCTTAAGATTTTCCTGTTTTTGCTTAGTTTCAGAGATGGATATAATATCAGGATTCAGCTTGTTGAGCATGTCATTTAGATATTTCTTGGCATCTCTAATGCCCAACCCTTGGAAGTTCCAGGCCAAAGCAGTAAAAAATTGCCAAAAGTAGGACATATTAGGATGTTTGGATGTTAATATTATAATGATACTATCATAACAATTTGTTATGTGAATCTGAATGGTTAAGCTTAGGTTAAAGTAAACTAACATGAAATAGAAGAGGTAAAAAGAATGTACCATGCTTGCAGAAGTAAAGTTTCCCAAGGTACCATTAGCCAGAGGGAGAGTGTCATTTTGATCTGTAGGAGCTTCATCCAAGTCCTTGAATCTCTTGAGATTTTCAATGTCAGTGCAGTTGAAGGTCTTATCATCATCATTATGAGTTGGTTTCTTTCGATTGGTGTCAAGCATTGCGAGCATTAAGGGGTTATCACTTAGCTCATCAAAGATATGAGCTTTTTGCTTTTCCTTCCAGGCTTCTTTCTTTTCCAAAGCAATTTCAGCCTCCATTCTAGTATTAATTTGGGCAAGGGTAAGGAGATTGTTGAATGGGAAACCTTTTGGAGGTGGAGAGGCATGGAAGATACAATTAGCAACAACAACTTGAGATTCATGATTCTCTGTAGTGCTGATGTTGTTGGCTCTTGCAGCATCTTTCATCTTTAGTAGTTTTTTCTTGTAAGTGCCTATAATTTTCTTGGTCATATCTAATCTCCTGTTTCTAATTTGACAAGCAAGGACATCAGGGTAGGGAGAATTTGATTCATCAACATGAATGGGTTGAGATCCAAAGGTGACAAGACTGTTAGAGGATGAAGCAATGTTTGCTATGGCTTTTTCTCCAACCTCTTAGCATTCATCATCCTAACTTCAAATTCAGCTGCAACATCTACATCAGAGTAAGGTATGTAAATTACATCTTTTCCAGCTTGAACAATTTTTTATTGTTGAGTTTTTGGTGGTGGGGCTGGCTGGGGCGTTGGGAGGTGAGAGTGTTGTGGGTGGATATGATTTGGTGGTATGACACAGAGTGGACCTGGATGATCATGAATTCTGCATACTTTACAGAATTTTATGTCATTAAGAGCATAAGCAAATTCTAGCTAGTGTGAGAGAGTAGGGTAGGGCTGCACATGGGCGGGTATGGGCGGGTATAAGCTAAAACCAACCTCGCACCCACAGACTGCGGTTTTTTTTTTTCATAAACAACCCCGCACCCACAAACAGCGGGCGGGTTTTGTTACCCGCCCGCTACGGGTTGGGCGGGTATGGGTTTAAACGGGTTTAAACCCGCTTTATATTCAAGTATTTAGAGTAACTTCTATTCTCCTTGATTAAGTGAGAAAAAAAAACCAAAACCCCCAAAATATTCATATCTAGGAAGTTCACAGATGAAGATTAAGTGTTGAATCTGTTGATTTTTCGATTGTTGTCGATTTCTGGTGAAGATTCGAAGTTGTTGTTGTCGATTTCTGGTGAAGATTTCTGGTAATTGTCGTTCGTAGGTGAAGAAGAAGAACTGAGGAGGAAGAAGAGGAGAGGCCGAACAGAGAGAAGAGTGTAGAAAGTGAATGAGGGTTATCAGTTATCCTATCTACTAGTATTAGGGTTTCATAATGGACGACTAGGATTAGTTTTATCTAATGGTATATAATCTGCGGGTTTTTTGGGCGGGTATTAGCTTAAACCAACCTCGCACCCACATACAGCGGTTTTTTTTTTTCATAACCAACTCCGCACCCACAACGGGCGGGTATGGATTAAAAACCCACGGATTTAGCGGGTACGGGTGGGTTTGGGTATCGTGGGTGGGTCTTGTGCAGCCCTAGAGTAGGGGTTTCAAAAGCTTCAATTCCAAACTTGAGTGGTCTAGTGACCTCTATAGTGAGCTTTACTTGCAAGTTTTTTTTTTTTTCAAATCTATCTCTTCCATAAGCTTTTTTAGCATCTTGGTAAACTCCAACTGGTTTGATTATTCCTCTGATATCAGGAATGATGTATTTTGGGATCCTTTTAATGAGTAGCCAAATCATGACCTTTGAAAAGAGCTCCTCATCAATCAACTCAGGTCCACCAGCAGGAACTCCCACCAAATCCATAAGTCTGTCAAATACTCCTCTAGTGCCTCATTTTCTCAAAGTGGAGTAGTCTTTTTCACGTGTAAGCCTGAGAATATAGTAGTTTCTTCTTCTGTTCCAAACATCTACTTCAACTCTACTCTGCAATTTCCAGTTTGCATTGATGAAGATACTAACTCTAGTAGTTTGGAAGCAAATGTTGCTGCATAGTTTTCCAATAAAACACCATTTCCAGTCTTGAGGTTATTTGGTTTTGACATTTTCAGGGTTAATAAAACTTTTGGATTTTTTTATAGGAATATTGAGAGTTGAGTTCCTTTTGTTAACTAGGTTATCAATGTTGGTGGAGTTGGGGTTAGAGGAGGAAACCATAAAAAAGTAGTAGAGATCAAGAAGAAGGTGGTAGAGGAGAGAGTGGTGTTCACTGATTAAAGAAAGAGTAATGTAAAAAACTCATAGAGAGAGGAAAATGATGCAGGCTTTAATTTGAAAGAGTGTCATGGGTGTATGTTGATGTTTCTTTGGGTAGCTATCACAGAGTTTGGTTCTTGTGTTTATATTATGTAAAGACAAATGATGCTTGAAGGGTTGGAGAAACAAGTACTCAATGAAGTTTGCTTTGGTGTAGTGGTCTTGTCTTTTGGTGTCTAACGGTACCCTGGATAGAGACCTGCAACGAAATGACAAGAAACTAGCTTTGCTATCAGATATTTTGCAATGAGAGTAATCTACTAGATAGATTACCAGGTTACAGGTTCTGCTGTCAGTGATGGCATTGAGAGTAAATTTGTGATGATTTTGTTGTTGATTGGGTCCCGGTTTCGGGTCTAACGGATGATTCTTTTTCAAGGGCCCGAGAAGTCTGTTGTACTCTTGGTGTTGATTGGGATAGCACTTAACACAAAAAACATGCCAGTCAGCTCGTTTGAGAGTTCCAGTTACCTTATCTGACTTTTGGTAGTTGAATGTGCCGGTGGTACGTGTATTAGTCTAGTCATCCTTGTCCACGGGGTTTTTCCTTTCGCCAGGTGGGATGGAACTAGGATCCCACTCGCCATCTGTCAAGTAGAAGAAATGATTAGCAGTTAAGTAATATTTTGAATCATGAAAAAATATAGGGTATAGGCAATGAAACTCTATGTGAGGGGAAATTGAAGCGACTGGGTAGATTGAGTAAAGAAGAGTGAAGGAGAAATTTCTCTTTAGGAAATGCTGCCAATTTATGGTGAAGCGACCCACAACCAAAACATGAAATTCTTTATAAAGACCCTTGTAATTTCCAGAGAAGATCTCCAATTTCTTTTTTCCTGTTCATTTTCCATTGTTCTCCAATTTTTTTTTCTCCATGGATGATAAGAAAAGCGCAATGGATCGGAAAGGCAAGCAAAAGTTGCAGTAAGTGGACATTGAGCCTAGAATTCACTGGTATCCTTATGAGTACTACGTTGATTATTTGCCATATGGGATTGCATTTCCTCAAGGATGTGTGTCTCATGATTTCAAGGAAAGCTTTGCACGGTACTTGGATGATTTGCAACATAATGTAAATATAAAGGTGAAGGAATTTTTGCAAGAAGGAGGTCCGCCCGGTGTAGTTCATGAGTTGCTGGTTGATTTTCCCGTTGAACGGTTGAAATAATTCTTCAGTCAGCCAAAGCCATCACCAGTCAATCAAGATACCAGTAATCCATTTGTGATTCAAGGATAGGAAATGCCCCGTCGAAGCAGCAACCACCATGTCAATGAAGATAAAGGTGGGACTAGTTATCCACCTGAAGGAACTGAAGGTGTGGACGTTGATATGACTGAAATAAATGTCATTGGTTCTCAGCCCTCTGATGTTAGGCCTCGCCGGTCTTGCTCTGATGATGATGACTGGGTTTTATATGCATACCACCCCAAATATAACTCTTTTCAAATGCATGAGGGTGTTGTTGTAGTTGCTGATCGATTCCTTGTGTCTGGATTGAGTAGGATTGATTATCAGCCCATTACTCTCTCTGCTGAAGAAAGATATATGATTCGACATTTGGCTGCAAGGCCATGCCGTCATGATGAGCCAATGCATTTTCCGGTGATGGATGCTCTTTTCCCTGTGACTGGTCAGATAGGACGACGTATTTTTGCCGGAATGGTTCAGCCTGCCACTGATCCTGCCACCGATCCAGTCCCCAATCCGGACCAGCCAGCGGACGATCCTACCGGAGATGTACCAGCTGCTGCTGTACCAGAGGAGTTTAATCATGATGATGGTTTTGTTGACGAACCTTATACACCAGTAACTGAGCGGCGAAGTGAAGTACCATCTATTCGTATGACTCAGAGCCGAACTCGGAGTGTCAGTCAAGGAACCCGGAATAAGACTATGCGGAATCAGAAGTAAGTATCTTTGGTTTTCTTTCATCTCCAGCATCTGCAGAATATAAGGTCATTTTTTTGGTTTTCGGTAAAATGCTAGAAGTGAGAGGTGAAAGGAATGACATTTGGTTATATTTTATAATGTTTATAATATTATTTTGAAGTTGGAATATGTAGGGATAACTCTGATTGTTGGTTAAAATATATGTGATATTTGTTGTTTTATCACGATCTTGTATGAATTTTGGATGTTGGTGATAATGTGAATGTTGAAGGTGTTTAGGTTGTGATTGCCTAGATTTGACTTGAGAGTGTCCATGTTTGGACAAGGGAATAAGAATGTTTTTCAGTGGTAGGATTAGGTGATAGTATTTAAAAAAGAAATGGTTTGATTGAAGTTTAGAGTAATCAGAAGGAAAATTAGGGTGAAAGGGAGGCTTGTTATTGGTAGTGAAAAAGTGGGGGTACAACAACCTCACCCAATATTTCGCTTAGCAATCTGTATGGACTAACTCTAATATACTTTCAAGAGAATCAACTAGATAGTTAGACTCAATCTTAAGAAAAGTATATCAAAGAGCTATATCTCAATTTCTCGATTCAATACTTACTTAACAAATAGCAATCTGTGAGTCTGATTGAATACAAGAGAAATAACTTGAACGGTACCAAATACCAATGTTCAAGGATCAATCAATTTCAATCAACAACCAAAGGTTGGATTTACCAATTGATCGATACAACGCACAACCTGTGATATTTCAATTATATAACAAAATATAATGCGGAAAAGAAATAACATAGACAACAGAAGTTTTGTTAACGAGGAAAACTGCAAATGCAGAAAAACCCTGGGACCTAGTCCAGATTGAACACACACTGTATTAAGCCGCTACAGACACTAGACTACTACAAACTAACTTCGGACTGGACTATAGTTGAACCCCAATCAATATCACATTGATTCAAGGTTCAACGCACTTGATTCCCTTAGTTAATCTCACCCACAACTAAGAGTTTCTACGACCCAAAGTCGAAGACTTTAATTAAACAAATCTGTATCACACAGAAAAGTATATAGGAATAGATAAATCTGTCCCCCACAGAAATACCTACGAGTTTTGTTCCGTCTTTTGATAAATCAAGGTGAACAAGAACCAATTGATATACCGAACTTATATTCCCGAAGAACATCCTAGAAATATCAATCACCTCACAATAATCTTAATCGACTAGCGAAACAAGATATTGTGGAATTACAAACGATGAAACAAAGATGTTTGTGACTAGTTTTCTATCTTTCCTATCAGACAAATTAATCTCAAGACCATCTTACGATTGCACTCAATCACGATAGAAACAACAATATTAGATCACGCAACTACAGAGAAAATAGTTGGGTCTGGCTTCACAATCGCAATGAAGTCTTCAAGTCGTTAACCTACAGGGTCTCGGTAGAAACCTAAGGTTAAAGGAGAATCGACTCTAGCTTATAAAACTAGTATTAAACGGGAGGTGTGGGGATTAGGTTTCCCAGTTGCTAGAGTTCTCTTTTATATAGTCTTCAAATCAGGGTTTGCAATCAATGCAACCTTGGTAACAAAGCATTCAATATTCACCGTTAGATGAAAACCTGATTAGATTCAAGCTAATATCTTTCAACCGTTAGATCGAATCTTAGCTTGTTATACACAAATGAAATGCACGTTCATATAGGTTTGTGTAACCATACCTAAACGTGTACACCTAGTTGGTTCAACAGTAGTTAAACAATGCTTAGCCATATGAGCACTTTCATATCAACTTTATTCATCTTCACCATAACTAGTGAAAAAGCGGGGTTCTAAAAACACCACCCAATATTTCGCTTAGCAATCTGTATGGACTAACTCCAATATACTTTGCTAGAGAATCATCTGGACAGTCAGACTTAATCTGGACTAAAGTATATCGAGGAGTTAATATCTCTCTCTTGTTTTGATTTACACGAGCAATAGAAATCAGCGAGTCTTTAATCAAACACAGGGAATAACTTCGATGGTACCAAAGACCAATATCAAAGGATCAGTTAATGAAAATCAACAACCAAAGGTTAGATTACTCTAATTGATGACCTAACACACAACTTGTATTATTTCAATTATAAAGATAAATTGAAATAACAAAGACACCAGAAATTTTGTTAACGAGGAAACCGCAAATGCAGAAAAACCCCGGGACCTAGTCCATATTGAACACAAATTGTATTAAGCCGCTACAGACACTAGCCTACTCCAAGCTAACTTCGGAATGGACTGTAATTGAACCCCAATCAATCTCCCACTGATCCAAGGTACAGTTATGCTCCTACGCCTCTGATCCCAGCAGGATACTGCGCACTTGATTCCCTTAGCTGATCTCACCCACAAGTAAGAGTTGCTACGACCCAAAATCGCAGGTTTTGACAATAAAAAAATTTGTCTCACATAGACAAGTCTATCAAAAGATCAATCTGTCTCCCACAGATAAACCCTAAAGGTTTTGTTCCGTCTTTTGATAATAATCAAGGTGAACAGGAACCAATTGATAATCCGGTCTTATATTCTCGAAGAACAGCCTAGAGTTATCAATCACCTCACAAAAATCTTAATCGTATGGTAGCGAAACAAGATGTTTCGGAATCAAAAACTATGAGACGAAGATGTTTGCGACTACTTTTTATATCTTGCCTATCGGAGATACCAATCTCAAGCCAATCAATATGATTGTACTCGTACGATATAAGATGCAAGATCAGATCACACAACTACGATAAAATTAGTATCGGTCCGGCTTCACAATCCCAATGAAGTCTTTAAGTTGTTAACCTGGTTTTATAAGAAGAAAACCAAAGGTTAAAGGATAATCGACTCTAGTATGCAAATAGTATCACACGTAAGGTGTGGGGATTAGTTTTGCACAATACTAGATGTCTCCTTTATATAGTCTTTCAAATCAGGGTTTGCAATCAATGTTAGCTTAGTAACAAAGCATTCAATATCCACCGTTAGATCAAAACATGATTTAGATCAAGCTAATATTTCTCAACCGTTAGATCGAAAACTTAGCTTGTTACACACACTTGATAATGCACACTTCTAGGTTTGTTAACCGTACCCAAACGTATGCACTTGTTGGTTCAATAATAGTTAACCAAAAGGTTAGCCATATGAGCATTTCATATCAACCATGTTCTTCTTCACCATAACTAGTTCAAATGACTCCAAATGAACTAGTTAGAGAGTTTTTCAATTGCAAGGAAATCTTATGTACTACACAAGACACAATTGAAGCAAAGATGATTTGATTCACTTGAATCGGTTCATGAACTTTTATAGCCACAATTTACAAACTGCATTCCTTAGTCTTTTTAAGTTTAAGTTTAGAAATCATCTTCAGATATATATAACCTTCTTAAGTTCGCAGACTAGGTTCGCGGACTTAAGCAACCGGGCAGAGTTTACAAACTCCAGCAGAAAATCTCCGCAAAAGACCTTCCGCCGGTTCGCGGACTGGTACTCACGCAACTAGTTTGTCAACTCCAGCAGAATTTCTCGGAATCAGAAGTGCGGCAGTTCGCGGACTGAGTTCGCGGACTTGGCAACAAGCCATTCTTCCGGTTTCTCTTGATCAACAAAGTTCGCAAACTTTGGTTCAAGGAATAGGTCTTATACATAAATGTGTTTCCACAACAATGATTATGTCCATCATTGGTTATGTAATCTAAACTCTCATTTCATTGAAACATTCTTAGAGGACGTTATATAGATGCTACACCATTTCTCGTCAAAGAAATGTTCAAAGTGATTGAAACATATCATGACTTTTCGTCACTAGGTAAAGATAAACTTGATCGAAGCGAAAATCTTACCAATACATATTTAGAGATATAGATAGGCGAGGTATACTCAGCTCGAAATACCAAATGTGTATAATCCAAGTCTATATATATAGCATACGACTTCTTGTCTCAAAGAGTAGGAGACAGAGTAGACAGACTTTTGAGTGATAGATAAGTTCAAGTCTTCACATACCTTTTTATCGAGAAGTTCCACCACTTCCTTTAGTAGTTCTTCTGTTTGTACGATGAATCGCCATGAAGTCCTTGAGCTCAACTACACTTTCTATCCTAGTCCGAGACTTAGCTATAATAGACTAGAAATCAAGACTTATAGTTTTGATCACTAACATTGAAAAACATGCTTGAGATAGAAACGCATGCGAGGTTGACCGAGCAATGCTCCAACAACTAGTTCAAATGACTCATAAGAACTAGTTAGAGAGTTGTTCAGTTGCTTAGATCTCATAGAAGTATATAAGACACAATCGAAACAAAAATGATTTTGATTCACTTGAATCGATTCATGAACATTATAGCCACGGTTTGCAAATATGCATTCCTTAGTTTATATAAGTCTTAGTTCATGAATAAACCGTTTTTAGAAAATAACCCACTCAAGTATGCATACCGGTACACATACTTAAGTACCTAGATCGAGTTTTTTTTCAGTTCACAAACTCCAGCAGAAAGTCATGGGATGTGAACTTCCGGCAGCACGCGTACGAGTACGCGGACTTAGCTTCCGGACATCCTGAACAGTAAAGTACGCATACTTTAGTTCAAGGATTTTGGACTTACACAAGTATGAGTTCACATACAATGTTTATATCCATTCAAGGTTACATATTCAAAACTCTCATTTCAATCATTGAAACATTCTTAGAGGATGTTAAATAGAGGTTATTCACACACTATTTTTCATCAAAGCAATTCTCAAGATATTGAAATAATCAACATGACTTTCGTCACTTGTAAAGATGAACTTGGCCAAAGCGAAAGCTTACCAACACATATTTTGAGAAATAGATAAGCGAGATAAACTCGACTCAACTCGAAATAGAAAATGTGTATAATCGAAGTCTATATAGCAATACGACTTTGGTCTCAAGATATGAGATATAGTAGATATAATTTTGAGTGATAGATAAGTTCAAGTCTCCATATACCTTTTAGTCGATAAGTTCCATCAGTTCCTCGGGTTGTTCTTCGTCTTTGCATGATGAACGTCGTGGACTCTAGAGCTCAACTACGCTTTCTATCCTAGTCCGAGACTTATCTATAAGTAGACTAGAAATCAAGACTTATAGTTTTGGCAACTAAACTTGACAAACAAGCTTGATATAGCAACGCTTGCGAGTTCGACCGAGCAGTGCTCTAACAGGTAGAGAACCAACAATTGAGGATTGTAGTTTCATCTTTGGGTTTAATATACTTCTCCAGAGTTAAAATGGAATTGCATAGAAAATAACTAATGAATAAATTAGGAGCTTCTGTAGAGCTTGTGTTGACTGTGATTCCTACAGAAGCTTTGACATCTGTAATGCTTGTAGTTCTAGTATTTCTTGTAATGCGTGTGATTTTTGTAATTCTTGTGATTCATGTGGTGCCTATGATAATAACGTTTGAAGGGTTGAAGTAATTGTATTAGCATGATTGAGTTTGATTCAGGTGCTCCATAGAATGAAAAGGTAAAACACATAAGAGATAGAAAAGAAGTGACTAGAGACTGAAGATCATCCAAAGGATAAGATAGGATCAAGGATCAATTTAAGAAATTCATACAGAATAGAAGAAGAAACTGAAGGTCCGATGAAGAATCCGGTGGGCTTCAACGGTGAAAAATAGCCGTCAAGTCAAAAAATGACAGAAAAAAACGACTAGAAGAGATCGAAAAGAAGGTTGGGTGGAGAGAAGTTTCAGGTGAGGAGGAGAGAGAGAGGGAGTCGCACAGACGAGAGAGAACATCTTTTTCCCCAACCACATCAATCAATTTTACTGTTGTAGTGGTAAAATATCAGCACGTACGACACATGATGGCATCCTAAAAGCACGACTACGAAGCAAGATAAGATGAAGAACCATGCCCACTTTCGAGTCAAATATTTTGACTGATATATCTACCACGAACTCAAGCAAGATAAGAAGAAGAGTCGTGTTAATAGGAGGGAAAGTAAAGTTGTTAAATCGTATATTGCGGAGCGAATCGTCTTTTGAATTTGAGAATTGAATCGTATGTTAAATCGTGAATCGTAGATTCATGGTTGATTATTAAACCATAAATGTATGCGTATAAATTTTTGAACCATACAAAATATTCTTAAGTTTTGATTTTTGATGTTGTAGTAAGGTAAAAACTGATTCTGCTGAAAATGGTAAATTGGGTGTGCCGCCGAGAAACGAATCTAAACCCTAAACAAATGTATTGCGTAGGAGTACTTTAGATTCAAGAGATCAATTTGTACAATTCTATCCTAAAAAAAGAAATGGTTGTTTCAGTCTTGATACAGTCACAAAATGAAGGATAAGGGTTGATCTTAGGGAGGGAAGCAAAAAAGGTGTTGAGATCAGAATGATGAACTATGAAAGTGTGGTTGTTTTATGACTTGTATCAGAATGTAGAACCCGCTTGCAGAATGTAAAATGTGAGTTCTTGGTGTTTTTTGGATACTTGCGTTAATGAACTGTTGTCGGTTGAAATAGATTGAAAATATATTTATACAAGTCATAGTCAAACACTCACTGATCTCATAGGAAGTAGAAGTAGTTGGTGATGGAGAAGCGGGAATCATGTAGAATGGTGAAAACCACGTCCCTTCTATGAGAGGAATACTGGTTGGTTTTACTCTCACTACTTCTCTACTGCCACTAATTGTGCGCCTTTCCTGACACTTTCTCGTAATGGCCGTGTTGCACGCCGCACGTTGTAAAACGCCAGACCAATACCCTGATGAAAATCCCCAGTTTGTGACATGTTTGATGTCTCGAGTATTTTGTAGAAAATATGTAACAAGTTACATGGGGAATGAAACAAGTACTACATGGTAGTTGCTAAGTGAGTCTTGCTTGCAAGACCTAATTATTTCGACCAATCACGCGCAAGCTAGGCGACAAGCAGTCATATGTGACAAGTCGAGTCGTGAGACTTGCCGCAAAAAAATAACATGCAATGCTTTTAAATCAAATAATTAAGTTTATTTGTGAAATCGATATACATAAAATATCATTTGTAATCGATGCACATAAAGCATCGCTAAAAAGCAAGCAACTCAAAATAATCGATGCTCATGAAGCATCGCTGTTCAGAGCCTGCTTCAGTTAGTCGCGAAATTTAGGGTTTTAAAAGGAGCGCGGCAGGCCATCTTTGAGTAGTTGCCAGGAGCTATCCATGTAAGTTAGAGATGAGTTGGTCGGTCCATATAGGAGAACGATGGCTGGTAGACATTTTGACATCCCATTGGTCGGCCCAAATTAAATCTAAACCAGTTAAATCAGCTAGCCAAGTTGGATGGTTGAGATGATTTGCGGCAGTTATTAATTGCCCGTCAAATTTATTTAAAACTTTTGTAGGTCGGGTGACTAGCCTACTTTGGATAATGATTCGGAGCTCAGCGCGTAGGCTAGAAATGATGTGATTAGTCGAAGCCAAAGACGGGCCGCCGATGAACAGAACATGACCTCATTGGTCGACCAAAATTAGATCTAAGCCGATCAATTCGGCTGGCCAAGTTGGATGGTCGTGAATGATTTAAGACCATGGGCGGTCATGACCTAATTAAGACCCTTTTTCAGTCCGCTTGACTAGCCTATTTTTGGCTAGCAATTGTGAATGCTGGATGCGGGCTAGGAGAGTTCTGATTGGCTGAAATAATAGAGGGCCCGTCGGTGATCATCGTGAAGCTTGTTTGGTCGCGCCGGGAGAAGGCTAAGCTTGATAAACCAACCGGCTAAGTCGTACGGCCGTGATCATTTTAAGACTGACGTGGATAGTCTAGATTCAATTTCTTAAGAAACTAAGCGTGTCGGCCAGCCAACTTCCACCTTTAATTAAAAGTGTAGGCTGCGGATTTGGAGCGATTTGATTGGATAGTGGGAAAGAAGGGCCGGAAGGAAACAATATAGGGAATGGCCGGTTGGCCATGTGAGGCGTCAGCTAGGGAAAACCGGACGGCCAAGCGGCGTGGCCGCGCCCCTTTTGCTGCTGCCTTGATTTGTTGCAATTTCCTTTTATTTCTTAGTTTCCAACTTTTTGTAGGATTCTGCTCCTACTAGTTACATGATGAACGAATTTCCTAGTTCGTCTAGGTTTAATCTCGACCAATAGGGATCAAGATATTGTGCAGACTGCGAAAACCTAATTTTTGCAAATTGAAAAAATTAGGTTAGAAAAATTGAATTTTGCGAGCTGATACAAAATTAATCAAATTTGGTGAATTTTGCACGTTGATACAAAATCACTAATTTTTTATCTCAGAGAGAAGCACATCTTGCGTGCCTCTGATTGAGTACTTTCATGCACATATTAATCCCGACACTTCGGGAAATTCATGCTACTCAGCCGAGAGTGAACATTAATTGTCATATCATGTCAACATTAAGAGTTCATCTGGGAAGATAACATAGGGTAAGTACTTAATAAGCCCTGCATTAGTGAATAATGCAGACGGGTTCATATGTAAGCAGAGAGGTATAGGCGCTCATCGGCTTCTTGACAACTCTACTTATTTGCAGAAAGTAGGCATACAAATATGGAGTTTTACGATTTTAGACCTGAACAAAAAGCCACCATCAACATTAAGTCCCCTGCTTAGCACGTAACAGTGACATTGTTGTGGGATAAGCACTAGATGGTGATGGTCGGGAATAAAATTGAAATAGGCAGATGTTACCAAGAAGAGAGCAGCCGCCCTGGGCCCTGAGCAGGACATGACCAATAAAACGCCAATGTAAGTAGCAATCATCCTTCCAGCATGTTGATGCCGAGAACACTAAAATAATGTGTTGAAGCAGTGGAGCCTCGAATACAAAGACAAGTTTTAAGGCAGTGGAGCTGTCAGTACTATGATGAATGTTGAGGCAGTGAAGCCTATCCCAACACTAAGATGAAGATGTGTTGAGGCAGTGAAGCCTGACAACACAGTGGTGAGTGTTGAGGAAATAATATTTCTCAACACTAGGATGAAGATGTGTTGAGGCAGTGAAGCCTGAAAAATACCGGTAAAAATGTGTTGAGGCATCGCAGCCAGGAAACACGGGTGAAGATGTGTTAAGGCAGCACAGCCAGGAAACACAAGTGAAGATGTGTTCAGGCAGCGCATCCAGGAAACACGGGTGAATATGTGTTGAGGAAGTGCATCCAGCAACACAGGTGAAGAATCGTTAAGGCAGCGCAGCCAGGCAACACGGGTGAAGATGTGGTGAGGCAGCGCAGCAGGGCAACACGGGTGAGGATGTGTTGAGGCAGCGCAGCCAGGCAACACGGGTGAAGATGTGTTGAGGCAGCGCAGCCAGGAAACACACACGGGTGAGTGTTGAGGAGGTTGTGCGTCTCGACACTAGGGTATTTAAAATTTTATTCGGTATGCCTAATAAATATAAAGCATTTAGTTCAAGGGTAGTTACTTATGAAAAAGCGGGGGTCTAACACCCAATATTTCGTTTGGAAATATGAATTGACAAACTCCAATATACTTTCAAGAGAATCGACTAGACAATTAGATTCAATATAGATAGAAGTATATCAGAGAGTTTTATATCTCTATCTCTCAATTCAATCTGCAATCAGAAAATAGGAATTTTTGAGCCCGATTGAATATAAGAGAAATAACTTGAACGGTACCGAAGACCAATATTCAAGGATCAATCAATTTCAATCAAAAACCAAAGGTTGGATTTGAATGATTCAACGCACAACCTGTGATATTTCAATTATATAACACAATATAATGTGGAAAAGAAATAACACAGACACCAGAATTTTGTTAACGAGGAAAACCGCAAATGCAAAAAACCCCGGACCTAGTCCAAAGTTGAACACCACACTGTATTAAGCCGCTACAGACACTAGCCTACTACCAATGAACTTCGAACTGGACTGTAGTTGAACCCTAATCAATACCACACTGATTCAAGGTACAGTTTCGCTCCTTACGTCTCTGATCCCAGCAGGATACTACGCACTTGATTCCCTTAGCTGATCTCACCCAAAACTAAGAGTTGCTACGAGCCAAAGTCAAAGACTTGATAAACAAATCTGTCTCACACAGAAAAGTCTGTAGGAATAGATAAATCTGTCTCCCACAAAAATACCTGTGAGTTTTGTTCCGTCTTTTGATAAATCAAGGTGAACAGGAACCAATTGATATACAGACTTATATTCCTGAAGAACAACCTAGAAATATCAATCACCTCGCAATAATCTTAATCGTATGGTAGCGAAACAAGATATTGTGGAATCACAAACGATGAGACGAAGATGATTGTGACTACTTTTTATCTTGCCTATCGGAGATTAAATCTCGAGCCAATCTTAAAGAAGATAATACTCAAATACGATAGAAACAACAAGATCAGATCACGCAACTACAGAGAAAATAGTTGGGTTTGGCTTCACAATCCCAATGAAGTATTTAAGTTGTTAACCTATAGGGTTTCGTGAAATACCTAAGGTTAAAGGAGAATCGACTCTAGCTTATACAACTAGTATCACACAGGAGGTGTGGAAATGAGGTTTCCCAGTTGCTAGAGTTCTCCTTTATATAGTTTTTAAATCATGGTTTGCAATCTAAGTTACCTTGGTAACAAACATTCAATATTCACCTTTAAATGAAAACCTGATTAGAATCAAGCTAATATATTTCAACCATTAGATCGAAATTGAAATGTACCCTCATTTAAGTTTAGTAACCGTACCTAAATGTGTACACCATGTTGGCTCAACAGTAGTTAACCGAGGTTAGCTATATGAACACTCTCATATCAACCTTATTCATCTTAACCATAACTAGTTAAAATGAATCAAATTAAACTATTTAAAGAGTTTTTCAATTGCTATATTCTCATAGAAATATAAAAGAACACAATTGAAGCAAAATCGGCTTGATTCACTCTTAATGGACATTATAGCCACGGTTTGCAAAGAATGCATTCCTTAATATATAAATTTATTAGTTCATGAGCCAACCGATTTTAGAACTTTAACCACTCAAGTATGCAAACGAGTATACATACTTAAGTAGCCGGTCTGAGTTTGGGTTCGCCATTACGCAAACGGGTACGCATGCTTAGTACACTTCCAAATCCCAGCAGAAATTATCGGACCTATACCTTACGCAAGTATGCGTACCGATATGAGTACTTGGTACACGAAATTTCACAACTACAAGTACGCATACGGGTATGCATACTTTAATTCCGGTCATGGATCACATACATGTAAGAATGCACACTATGTTTATAATCCAATGATGGTTAAGTATTATAAACTCTTCAATCATTGAAACTTTCTTAGAGGATGGCAATAGCCGTTTTCACACACTATTAGCATCAAAGCAATTTTCAAGTTAATGAAATAATCATAACGAAACATTCCAAATCTACACTAAATGATTGTATCACACAAACCATGTAATATGTTACTCGGCGATTTTCACATGATCATCTTTTAACTTTCGTCAAGAATATAAGATGAACTTGGTTGAAGCGAAATCTTACCAACACATATTCCGAGAAATATGTAAGCGAGTTAAACTCAGCTCGAAATCTAAAATATGTATAATCGACAACTACATAGTAATACGACTTTTTGCCTCAATATAGGAGATAGATTAGAAATAGATTTTCCAAGTGATAGATGAGTTTTAGTCTCCACATACCTTTTGTTGATGAAGTTCCACAAGATCTCCTTAGTAGTTCTTCGTCTTCAATTGATGAACGCCGTGAAGTCTAATGCTCAACTACACAATCTATCCTAGTCCGAGACATTACTATAAGTAGACTAGAAATCAAGACTTATAGTTTTGATCACTAACATTGACAAACAAGATTGAGATAGCAACGCTTGCGAGTTCGACCGAGAAGTGCTCTAACAATCTCCCTCTTTGTCAATTTTAGTAACAAAACTATTGTAGCCCTCAATCCAAATGCTTGATTTGCTTGGTTCTTCAACATTACTCGAAATCTTCGTCACTTCCAAGTACTCCAGTGATTTTGAACGTGTTCAACTCAGCATCATAGTTGTTGAAGATCCGTAGCTATAACAATGAGAGAACAATAGCTCTCAATCATTGTTATACAGTGTAATAGTATCATTACACAATATCAAAGTCCAATTGTATCACAACTTTTACAACAATACTATGGTGATATGTATCACTCCCCCTTAACAAAAAATTCATCTCACATGAAAACCACTCCCCCTTACATAATGATCCGTAAACCATATGTATTTGTAGTGTGAACTACACATTAATTCTCCCCCTTTTTGTCAATATAAATTGGTAAAGGTACGAAAACTAGTGGGATCCTCATGAAATTTTCATAGAGATACTTCATGACCAAAAGAGAACAACATACCAACTTTTTTCGATGATTTCACATAGTCGAAACTTAGTGTATTCATCAAGGAGTTTATAAAGATACAAGATAACCCCTACAATATTCCACAACTGCACTCCCCGCAAAGATTTGGCAATTAAGCACAAGTTCAATTAAGAACTCTCCCCCATAAAATATCATTCCTGAAAGAACAATAAGAACGACCTTACTTTTACAAGAAAATAAGGATTTCTTTGGACATTAACAAATCACATGAATTTGTATCCAAAAATCACAATTGAATTAACTACAAGGAAAATGATCAAATCAATTGTCTATGCTCACATAAGAGAACTTACGGATCCACACAGTACATACACAAAAACGTGGATCAGGGAAAGACTAATACTGCAGAATAATCAAAGATTCATTCTATTTTTCACCACTATTTGCACAATGACATATAATAGATTTCATCTTTGTAAACAAAAGTTCATCCTTTCTTTCGTCAATATTTGCATAATGAAATAAAAGGCTTAACTTTCGTAATCAAAAGTTTTTTTTTTTTTGTTTTTTTTTTTTTTTTTTT
>NC_039367.1:9031390-9042042 GCF_003573695.1 Papaver somniferum | reverse complement strand
TGACATATAATAGATTTCATCTTTGTAAACAAAAGTTCATCCTTTCTTTCGTCAATATTTGCATAATGAAATAAAAGGCTTAACTTTCGTAATCAAAAGTTTTTTTTTTTTTGTTTTTTTTTTTTTTGTTTTTTTTAAATGGGCTTCTCGAAAGTCTGTATAAGAAAGGACAAGGTACAATGGAAAGAAAATTCTCTCTCATACTATTCTAAGAAAAGTGAGGTCATCTTGGTACACTAGGACGGGTAGAACCAACGAGAATTCCGGTATTAGCATTTGGCGACCACACCCGGAGGCTCGTGCCTAGTCCGCCATGATGCAACCAAATAATATTAATCCTGACGCGGTAGGAAATCAATCAGCTAACCTCCCTGTTGATCTCGACGAAGTCATCATAAAGGAATATGATAGCGAGGAGGAAACACCACATCAGAGTGCAGACAAGCAATCTGAAGACGCTCACCAACACACCACGTGCAAGGAAGATGTACAAATGATTCGACAGTCAAAACTTGTGAACCCGGGCATGCAAAGTATTCAAAAAGACTTAGAAGAGCGATTGCAAAAGAGGCAGGCATTGGAAGAATGGATAGCACAAGCTGTGATTGCAGGCCAAAGCGCCCCTAAGGAAGCAACCGAATCAGAAAAACATCAGAATACCAAGGCTGCAGTAATCACACAAGAGGAAATGGCAGAGTACCTGGAGCATATGTATCATATCACGAAACAAGATAACCACCAGCAAACAAACAACCCATATCATTTAAGTATCCGGGAATATCAGTACCTCGAGGGCTATATTTTTCCCAAGTTTAAGACTTACGATGAAAGGGGAAATGCGCTATAACATATCAGTCGTTTCCTCTCGGCCATGAACGATAGAATTTCCGACGAGAAACTGTATTTGGGGGAATTCCCCAAATCACTGGAAGGAACAACCTTTACTTGGTACGATAACTTAAAGGAATAAAGCATAGATTCTTGGCCCATTATGTACTCGATGTTTATGGGCAAATTCTATTCAGCCAAGCGGAAATTTACGTCCGTAGACCTGAGCAGAAGCGGACAAAGGACAGTTGAAGAAATAGGGATATATATAGCAAGGTTCCGACGGATGGCACTAGACTGTCATGAAGACATTAGTGAAGAAGCACTCGTGGAAATATGTGTACGAGGAATGATTCAGTACTTCAGAGGGAGTCTGATCAACTTTAGATTTCAAACCTTCGTCGAACTGGAGGAAGCTGCTGAAAGAATCGCTGATTGCGTAAGAGAGTCACCCACAGATGTTAGCTGGTCCGATACTGTAAGCACCACATCCGTAATCCCCTACAAGTCTAATAACAAAGAGGGAAGCGGAATCCGACAACAAGGAGGGGACCTCACCCAAAGGAAAAACAGATGGATTAGAAGGGATTCAAGATCATCCCCTCCTTTATTACCATATGGAAGAGAACAGACTGTTCGGTTCCTCAACCAATGGGTAGCCGAGGGGTGAGGTTCAGTTGCCGCCGACGCTGGTGGATGTCAATAAAATGAACAAGGACGCTGCAAGATATTGCCACTATCATAGGATAATGGGACATCCAACAGTGGAATGTCTTTTTTTTTTTAATTTCAAAAAAGTGTACACAAGTTTAATACAGAAACAACAGAAAAGAACAACCCAATGGATAACAAATCCCGGCCCAAACAAAAGAGAAAACATAAAATCTATGTGTTTTTAGACCTTTCCTGCCAATACCAGATAATGTCAGTCAAATTTGTAGTATATGTCTGGGAATTCCATTCTGTGCATTGTGGGAGACCTGGTATCAAACTTTAAGACTTTCCCTTTTGAGAGGTGAACACCTTTTTTTGTAAAGAAATCTGCAGAAAAATTAACATCCCTGAAGACATGGTCGAAATGGATGTCATTCATCTTTCTGCATATTAGTTTCCATCTGTTCCAAACAAACCATGGTAATTTGTGTTTTGTGAAAGCACTAATAGCAGCTGTAGAGTCATCAGTTGATAGTGACCTTTATTTTGTTGTTCTTCACAGCCCATTCTAATGCACTGATAGTCCCCATTACCTCTGCAATAAAGTTTGCTGAAATGCCCAATCCTCCACTTTTAGCTGTAATGAATTCACCCATCTCATTTCTTGCGAGAAAACCATAGCCTGCACATCCTGGGTTACCCGTTGAGGCCCCATCACAGCAAAGAAATGTAGTGTCAGGTACAGGTAGGAAAAATCTGCACTCAATAGCTCTGCTACTTTTAACTTTTCTGCAGGCTAAGTAAATTTTTTTAATAATCTGAAGATCATAAGCTGAGTTAAACATACACCCTTTTAGTCTCACTTCACTGTCATGAACTAAGTGATAAATCTTTTTCTTTGCTCTATTGCTGTCAGGTTTTAGATTTTCAAAATAAACTTCATTTCTGCTGAACCAAATGTTTACCATAATATTATAAGCATAAATGAGCCAAATTTCCTGGATTGTAGGGATTTTAAATTTTCAAAAGCTTATCACAATTGGCAAAAGTTCATTCCATCTTTTATCAATACTTTCATACCGACATATAATAGAGTTAACTTTTGAACAAGTATGGGACAGTCAAGGTTCATCGGACGTAAACACCATATCCCATAACAATTAGCAATATATAAAACCATAAAGATAAATACTGCAAAAATCATCTTCCAAATAAACTTTAGAATTTAAACAAATAAATCTAAAAACATTGCAAGATGAAAACGTTGGCAATAGCTATGTGTACTCACAATAATGGCTATTCCAAACCCCAATTATCCTTCTTAAAAACACAAAAATAAATTCTCATAAGAAGTTTCCTAAACAATATTACTGCTCTTTGATAATTTCATACCTTTCAATGAATCCATTATAGAAGGTGTCGCTGATTTCCTTGATTTTCTTGACCGTGGATACTCCATGATTATGAGAACACTAACTTTATGATCAACAACACGAGCAAGTTGTCTAGATTTAACACAGTCCACGATGAGTTTCTTTTGAATCCTTATTAAGATCTGTTGATTAGCAAGGATTTTGTCCTGACCATCCAAGAGATGATTTATTTGAAGTTGAAGATTTGCAAACTCGACCTTTGAATCACCCTGAAAGTGAGTTAAATCCTTGACAGATTCATCAATTCAAGAGTTGTGCTCTTTTCTTGCAAGCATCTTTTTAAGAACAAGTACTTGAATCGAATCACGACCTTGAGTGTCCTCCTCCATAATCTATTGATATTTTGAGGAGTTCTCCATATAATTTACGTTAAGGAACTGTTTGAGGGTGAAAACAGTTTCTGCTGATTTCGAGTGTGTGGGTGAGAAACGAGACTAAACCCTAAACAATGTACTGCAAGGGAGTACTTTGATTTGAGAGATCAATCTGTACAAATCCGGCCTAAACCAAGAAATGGACATTCCAAACTTGCTTCGGTCACAAAGTGAAGGAGAAGGGTTGGTCTAGGGAGGGAAGCAAAGAGAGTGTTGAGACCAGAATAGTTGATTCAGGAAGAGTAGTTGTTTGACGACTTGTATCAGAAAGTGGAAAGCTAACAGATGGGAAAGCTAACAAGTGATTTTTGAGTGTTGTATTCTCCTGACCAAATCTTGTTCTTTGGTGGAAATAGGTGAGACCTATTTATACAAGTCGCAATGAAACGTACCCTGGTCTCGTAAGAAGTGGAAACGATTGAGTAAATGGAAGAAAGCGGTAACGGGTAACGCCTGGAATTGACGTTTCCATAATGAAGGAAACGTTTCACCATTACTTCTTGTATTTACTAACCGCCTCATTCTTATGACACTTTCTTGTAACGGGCGTAGTGTACGACGCACGCTGTAAACCGCCAGACCAATACCCTGATGAGCATCCCCCAGTTTGTGACATGTTTTGATGTCTCAAGTGTTTTCGTGGAAAACGTGTAGCATGTTGCTACGTGTGGCGTGGACAAAGGATTTGACGTTTGTATCCAGGTTGGTGCCATGACCAAAGAATAGGCATCGTAGCGAGGTTGGTGTCGTGACTAGAGAGTTGGCATTGCAGCCAAGTTGATCCCGTGACCAAGAGTTAGCATCACAACCAAGACATTGCCACGAGTCGTTTGGTGGCAGGCTTGTACGGATGAGATCTGTATCTCATGAGGAAGGATAGACGTAGATTTTTGCAACCCTTCGTTTGGGAACTAGCGGCATGGTTGCAGCGCTTGCATACTCTTAGCTCGGCCAAATTAGGGTTTTGGGGTCGTGGCCAAGAATTGGCACCGTGGCCTGATAACCACGTAAATGCTACATTTTATACCCATATTGATATTAGCTAGGACTAGATATTTGACTAATGACATTATTTTAGTACTGGGAATTTCGGTCTCTCAGTTGAGAGTTAAACAGCAGCAAAGCTAGGGATCTTGAACGATGATGAAAGAACACATGGAGAGGAACAATGGTTGGTTAGTAAGGTCTCATGAGATTAACTGATGTTGGTTCTTTTCAGTCGTTGACTGGGTTGGTGTTACTATGGGTTGGAGTGAGAGCTCGTTGGTAATAATGATTGCAGTGGTGGTGTCTACAACGACACTTGGTGTTGGCAGCTGAAAATGAAGATGGATATGATGGCTGTTTGATCGAATGGAGCTAATGAACATGGTCAGAGATGGTTTGGTTTGTCGGGTTCATTTTGATCGTGAACTCAGTCGGAGTAGATAATGCTCAACTGTCTAGAGACAAGGAAAGGCCTGTGGTTGAATGTAAACCGGGAAGAAGGTGCTGGTGTTGACTTGGTGGCGATGACGCTGGGTGATCTGGGGTTTAGTGGCAGCATCGGGTCTGGAAGGGAGTTGATACTGTGACCGGATTTGGAAACTTGTGTTGATGGACTGGGCCTGACAACTGCTAGGTTTTGATTGTTGTTCTTATTTGGACTCTTGCAGCAGTATAAATAAAAAGTGACGCAGACTTTAGAAAGGGGGTCGGTTTTGGAGTTGCGACCAAAACCAGAGAAGAGAAGCGAGAGTTTGAACTGCTGTGGAGGTTTCAGGGGAGAAACGGGAAGAAGAAGACGACCAATCATATTGTGGTGACCCTGTTGATTTTTGGTTTATTCTTTCTCTCTTTTAATTTATTTTAATGAGTTTTGAGAACCCTATCTCCATGGTTTGGTAAATCTTGGGTAGGGTTTTTGGTGAAAACTAATTTTGATTATGTGGACTCATTTATTATTAATAATCATAATAATGATTTAAATGTCTAGTAATTGTTCTTCAATATGCTTGGTTCATAATTGCATAAAATATTGAATTGATCAAATATGCTTTTTGTTTGATGCGTCGTGCTTGGATTAGGTTCTTTGACGAAGTTTGCTTCTAGATTGATATTTGATACTTTGCAACTTTATATTAGTTAGATAGCTTCATTTTTTATTTATACTTTTAAATTGATGTGTCATGCTTAGTAATGTTTGATGCGACATGCTTTGCGATTGATAAATAAATCTCTAGAACTATCTACTTAGAAGCAGAAGAAATTAAAATGGTGAAACAATTTTATGGAGTATACGTTTTTGAAATTGGATATGAGTTTGCATGATTAGATTGGTAGAAACCGGATTCCCTAGTTACCATCTTTTATATTGCTTTGAATAATTTTCTTTTTATTTGTTTTCTTTTAATTCCTTAATTCTAAAAACCCCAATAACATTTTCTTTGGTTAGTAAATCAGGACTATTAATTACAGTATTTCCACCGCTCCTTGTGGGTTCAACCCGTACTTGCCTCTGTCTACTAGTTAGACACCGTGCGATTGCGGTTATCACATATAGAGTTCTCCCAGAATCCTATCAATTTTTGGCGCCGTTGCCGGGGAGCGGCTGTGGAGTATTGTAATTAGTATTTTTTAATTTTTTAAATAGTTAGGTTTTTATATTATTTTTGTACAGTATTTTTATTTTATTTTAGGATTTTTTTTCATTTGACTTGTTTGTGTTTTAGAACTTTGATTTCAGGTGTCTTTTTGAGGATAATGAGTGCTTCTCAGGAGACGTCATCTAAGATGACACTTGGAGAATATATGCGTTGGTCACGACATAATGAAGTTCTTGCTCCACATATGATAAGCGAAGAATCACCTATTATGATATATGAGAAGTATTACAAACATACACCGCTTAGTTTGGAGCAAAGGTTGAGAGTTCTAGCAAGCCAACAATTATATGCAGATGATGATTTAGAGGAACCTGTTTATACAGAAGCTACTATTGTTGAGTCTAACGACTTAGAGACAGTAGACATTCATAATGAGGTAACTAATGATTTTGAACCAATTTCAGTTTGTTTAGCCCACTTTGCAGATTCCGATGATCCTATGCTTATTGACATTGTCAATGCATTGCGGTCTTCAATGGATAATCAAGGTATTTCAACAACGGAAGTTATTTCCGCGGACTTAGAACCAGATTTAGGAGTTACTGAATTTGGAAAAAATTGAACCATTATATACAGGTTTAAATTGTTGTGCTAATTTTGCTAATTCTTTGGCTTTTCACATCGTCAATACATTGCTTCCTATGATTTCTAGTGAAGATAATGTGTCGACCGATTGTATTTCAGCTGATTTAGAACCTGATTTAGAGTGTGCTTTCCGAATAGAAACTAATATACCTTCTATGTTTGTTCTCCATGAGAGTGATTCATCTATCTCGACTAAGGACTATTTTCTATTAGGAATGGATTTACACATCTTTTCGAATGTTTTTAGTTTTTGCAGGTTCATATTTGCAGCTGACCTGATTCGTTGGATTGATCCCCAACTTTTCAGACTTTATATATATGATTTGTTGCTTACTTTGGTGCAACCTCACCTTGTTTGAGGTTCTTTATATGCGCAAACATGGATACAAAGATCATGCTTTATGGGAGCCAACCCATCAGATTTGTTTTCTTTCCGCTATCTTTTATTTGTTTGCTTGAATTTCCCATCTTAATTTTTACGTTGGATGACTCAATTACATTGAGGACAATGTAATGTTTAAGTGTGGGGGAGTGGCATTTTCGTTAGGTTTTTTTTTTTGAAGAAAAATAAAAATTAAAAAATTAAAAAAATGCATATTATGACCAGCTGTTTAGCGGGTCATAAATTTTTATTTTTTTTTGCATATTATGACCAGCTGTGTAGCGGGTCTAAAAAAAATAAATTAAATAAAAAAATTGATGATCAGCTGTGTAGAGGGTCTTAAAAAGAAATAAAAAATATTATATGCTTTTTAGGGTTATGACCAAGTGTGTAGCAGGTCTTGTGTATGGTATTTGTCATGACCAGCTGTGTAGAGGGTCTTTTGTAGAGTATTTCAAGTTTTCATTTTATGACCAGCTGTATAGCGGGTCTAACTCTCTTTTATCATATGACCAGCTGTGTAGCGGGTCAATTTTCTGTTTTGCTCGAGGACTAGCAAAATATAAGTGTGGGGTGTTGATAAGCACGTAAATGCTACATTTTATACCCATATTTATATTAGCTAGGACTAAATATTTGACTAATGATATTATTTTAGTGCATTTGTAGAAAGTATCAGCGAAATCGATCATCCACCAATAAATTGCTTAACTAGAAGCTAAATTGGCGTTTACAGATACAATGGAAAAGGAGTCAGAGCCGAACTAAATTTAATTGGCACCTCTTATGGAAATCACGGCTAGAGAACACAAATGAATACAAAGAACTTTCTTTGTAATTCAAGCACCTGAAGTCCACTGGTGGCAAAAAGGAATTAAATAAAAATGCTTAACAAATGGTGGGATCCAGCTAGTTAATTTCCACATTTCTTTGTGGAATGTTACAAGGCAAGGCACTGAAGGGTTAGGAGATAAGTAGGACGTGGTGGACGTACTGAAGGGATAGGTGGGACGTGTCCTGCTTTCCTTTCACACTTCGAGGCGACCAGTTGAGCAAATGATTCGTACTGGGAATTTCGGTCTCTCAACTGAGAGTTAAACAACAGCAAAGCTAGGGATCTTGAACGATGATGAAAGAACACATGGAGAGGAACAATGGTTGGTTAGTAAGGTCTCATGAGATTAACTGATGTTGGTTCTTTTCAGTCGTTGACTGGGTTGGTGTTACTATGGGTTGGAGTGAGAGCTCGTTGGTAATAATGATTGCAGTGGTGGTGTCTACAACGACACTTGGTGTTGGCAGCTGAAAATGAAGATGGATATGATGGCTGTTTGATCGAATGGAGCTGATGAACATGGTCAGAGATGGTTTGGTTTGTTGGGTTCATTTTGATCGTGAAATCAGTTGGAGTAGATAATTCTCAACTGTCTAGAGACAAGGAAAGGCCTGTGGTTGAATGTAAACCGGGAAGAAGGTGCTGGTGTTGACTTGGTGGCGATGACGCTGGGTGATCTGGGGTTTAGTGGCAGCATCGGGTCTGGAAGGGAGTTGATACTGTGCCCGGATTTGGCAGCTTGAGTTGATGGACTGGGTCTGGCAACTGCTAGGTTTTGATTGTTGTTCTTATTTGGACTCTTGCAGTAGTATAAATAAAAAGTGACGCAGACTTTAGAAAGGAAGTCGGTTTTGGAGTTGCGGCCGAAACCAGAGAAGAGAAGCGAGAGTTTGAACTGCTGTGGAGGTTTCAGGGGAGAAACGGGAAGAAGAAGACGACCAATCATATTGTGGTGACGCCAGTTGATTTTTGGTTTATTCTTTCTCTCTTTTAATTTATTTTAATGGGTTTTGAGAACCCTATCTCCATGTTTTGCTAAATCTTGGCTAGGGTTTTTGGTGAAAACTAATTTTGATTATGTAGACTCATTTATTATTAATACTCATAATAATGATTTAAATGTCTAGTAATTTTGTTCAATATGCTTGGTTAATAATTGCATAAAATATTGAATTGATCAAATATGCTTTTTGTTTGATGCGTCGTGCTTGGATTAGGTTTTTTGACGAAGTATGCTTCTAGATTGACATTTGATACTTTGCAACTTTATATTAGTTAGATAGCTTCATTGTTTATTTATACTTTTAAATTGATGTGCCATGCTTAGTAATGTTTGATGCAACATGCTTTGCGATTGATAAATAAATCTCTAGAACTATCAAATTAGAAGCAGAGGAAATTAAAACGGTGAAACAATTTTATGGAGTATACGTTTTTGAAATTGGATATGAGTTTGCATGATTAGATTGGTGGAAACCAGATTCCCTAGTTACCATCTTTTATATTGCTTTGAATAATTTTCTTTTTATTTGTTTTCTTTTAATTCCTTAATTCTAAAAATCCCAAAAACATTTTCTTTGGTTAGTCAATCAGGACTATTAATTACAGTATTTACACCGCTCCTTGTGGGTTCGACCCGTACTTGCCTCTGTCTACTAGTTAGACACCGTGCGATTGCGGTTATCACATATAGAGTTCTCCCATAATCCTATCAAAGAATAGGCATCGTAGCGAGGTTGGTGCCGTGACTAGAGAGTTAGCATTGCAGCCAAGTTGGTGCCGTGACCAAGAGTTAGCATCGCAACCAAGACATTGCCATGAGTCGTTTGGTGGCAGGTTTGTACGGATGAGATCCGTATCTCATGAGGAAGGATAGCCGTAGATTGTTGCAACCCTTCGTTTGGAAACTAGCGGCATGCTTGCAGCGCTTGCATGCTCTTGGCTCGGACAAATTATGGTTTTGGAGTCGTGGCCAAGAGATTTCCACAAATCGTTTGGTTGCAAATTTGTATGGCTGAGATTCGTATCTCAGGAAGGAAGGGAAGCCGTCGATTGTTGCAACCCTTCTTTTGGCAGCCAGCGGCATGGCCGGCATGGCTTTGGCATAATTTAGGCGCGGCCAAAATTAGGGTTTTGGCAGAACCGTGATGTTTGGACTTGGGCCAGAAGTTTCCATGCGTTAGGTGGCGAACTTGGACGGGTGAGATCTGCATCTCAGATGGAAGGTTAGTCGTTGATTGTTGCAACCCTTCGTTTGGAAGCCAGCGGCATGTGGTAGGGCCGGCATGGCTTTGGCATATTTTAGGCGCGGCCAAAATTAGGGTTTTGGCAAAACCGTGATGTTTGTCCTTGGGCCGGAAGTTGCCATGCGTTAAGTGGCGAACTTAGACGACTGAGATCTGCATCTCAGATGGAAGGGTAGCCGTTGATTGTTGCAACCCTTTATTTGGAAGCCATCAGCATGGCATCGCCGGCGCGGTTGGCATGGTCGGCATGCCTTTGGCGCGGAGACGTGGATGGCATGGTGGTGCGGTTTGCAGCTGGCATGGTCGGCATGCCTTTGGCGCGAAAACGTGGCTGACATGGTATGCTATTTTCACGGTGGTGCGGCTGGCATGGTCGGCATGCCTTTGGCACGGAGACGTGGATGGCATAGTATGCCATTGGCACGGTGGTGCGGCTGGCATGGTCGGCATGCCTTTGGCGTGGAAACGTGGCTGGCATGGTATGCCATTGGCACGTTGGTGCGGCTGGCATGGTCGGCATGCCTTTGGCGCGGAGGCGTGGCTGACATGGTATGCCATTAGCACGGTGGTGCGGCTGGCATGGTCTGCATTCCTTTGGCGCGGAGACGTGGCTGGCATGGTATGCCGTTGGCACGGTGGTACGGCTGGCATGGTCGGCATGCCTTTGGCG
>NC_039367.1:9024284-9030963 GCF_003573695.1 Papaver somniferum | reverse complement strand
ATGCCATTGGCACGGTGGTGAGGCTGGCATTGTAGGAATGCGTTTGGCGCGGAGACGTGGCTGGCATGGTGGTGCAGCTGGCATGGTCGGCATGCCTTTGGCGCGGAAACGTGGCTTGCATGGTATGCCATTGGCACGATGGTGCGGCTTGGGCTGGCATGGTCTGCATGCCTTTGGCGCGGAGACGTGGCTGGCATAGTATGCCATTGGCACGGTGGTTCGGATTGCATGGTCAGCATGCCTTTGGCGCGGAGACGTGGCTGGCATGTTATGCCATTGGCACAGCGGTGCGGCTGGAATGGTTGGCATGCCTTTGGCTCGGAGATGTGGAAATTAGGGTTTAGCGTGTCGAAACCCTAGTTTAAAATATGTGGCACGCGTGATTGGCACATTTGGCTAGCATGTGCGGCTGGTATGTGCAGAAATGATGCCAGTCAGTACCGAGGGCTCTGCCGTGGAGCATGACATATAAAAAAGGTACCCAGTAATTTTACGCAGAAATGTTGAATTGTTAAATAAATGTGCTAGTGGCGACATTATTACTCAAGTGTGACGTTACTGTCTGACTAAGGTTTTACGATTTTAACCCTAAGCTAAAAACCACCATCAACATTAAGTCCCCTGCTTAGCTCAGAACAGTGGCGTTGTTGCGAGGTAAGCATGAGATGGTGACAGACAGGGACAAAATCGAAACAGCAAGTCATGAAAAGATGGTCAGGAAGATCCGGCTAACCTTTTTCGGGAGGTAAAGAGAATCCATGACTCTTGCATTGGTGGCTTTGTGTAAAGTCGGCTCGTGGTGCTGCTAGCTAGACCGCGGAGTGGTAGAGATGGTTGCTGGCTGAGATGCAGATTGTTGGTGTCACCTTGGAAGAGAGCCGCTAGCATAGACTTGGCGTGAAATGGAGCCGTCGGTGTTGGTCGGCTTAGAACGGATCCGTCAGCATTGGTCGGCTTGGAATGGAGCCGTCAGCATTGGTCGGCTTGGAATGGAACCGCTGGCGTCGGCCTGGCTTGGAATGGTGGAAACTGTCTTCGGTCCAGGTGAAAACTGGCTTTAGTCCGTGGAATGGTGGAAACTGGTTTCGGAATTTCGGATACCAAACGATGGTGATGACGCTGGAATTTCGGCTATCAAACGTTGGTGATGGCGCCTGGAAACTTTGTCTAAATTAGGGTTTGGCATGCCGAAACCTTAATTAGCGCCTCTTACTAAAATCGTTGTAGAATTCTCGTACGAACTCGTATTTTGACGGTCCAACCCTCCAATTCGATCGTAAATGAATTTCCTATCTCCTATCGCGAGAATATTTAGGTTTCGAGCTCGTTTAGGAGGTGAAAACAGCCAGACAGTAAAACTTATGAAGAATTCAGGAGGGATGTTGCGGGCCCGAGGTGGCATAGTCATGCCCAGTCATCTATTCCCGTTCATGGAGCAAGAAGGAATCTTTATTCTGTTCAAATTCTAGAAACTCCGTCCGCATGAAAAGAGGTGTCGACCCTCTTCTGTTTTCTGTTGTTCTTCTGGATCCGTGCTTTCGCCTGCAGTGTCTCTCCAGTGGATTCCAAAATTTACCAAACTCCATTGCATTCTCAGGATGGATGGATGAAATATATGCTCGGCAACGATCATGTTAGGGCTAATCTTGGAGATTGTGGTTGCGTTGTCGGTCCATCCTTGACTTTAGGTTATTCAGTGTCTGGACCTTCTGATCGCGATGATGATATAGTGTGGATGATTTTATGGCAGAAATCTTCCAAAGCCACAAGATGAAATAGATGAGTTGGGAGAAACTCTGTTGCCGATGTGCTGCTATCAAGTCTTCAAGGACTTTTTTCCAAGAGACATCATTCGATCCATCTTCTGAATCTTGGGCTATCATATGGAATGGGATGCGGTGAGCAGTCCCAAGTTATATTTCTGTTAGATCCGATGGCATGGCCGAATATGTGAATGTATCTTTGTGACGTGCTTTTGGAGTCTTCGATGCACATGTACGGCTTCTTGTTGAGAAATTCCCGCGGCTCGTAAAACTTCGGCAGTGATGATGTTGAAATAAAAAATGACCAGGTTAAGGGGAGTGAAAGCGTCCCATGCTGGTAGTCCCCATGTGTAGCCTACTTTCAGTGCATCGCATTGAATCCATGTCCAAGAGATTTCATACAAGCTTATTGTACTCTTCTGGATGTGATGCTGGGATGCTCAGGATATCACATAGAAGAAATATTATGGATAGCGAAGAGGTAGGAATGAGAGAGTTATGTTGTTTATCGTGGCTCCCTATGTTTCTTCAAGAAAATGTTTCAGCCGCGTCTCTGGAGTTATCTCATGATTCTTTGATGGTCGTCGGGATGGACCGCGATGAGCAGTCCCCAGTCGCATTTTTCTTTAGTTTCTGAAGTTGTTTTCCTCTGAGCAGGCTTGGGATCCACCGCATCCTCGTAAAGTATTGAAGGCGTCTTCTAGACAGAGAGGTGATGATATTATTGCGCTACACCCTTGAAGAGTAGATGACCTTTTTGTGATTATGGCCTTCGGTTGACTGTGTCTTCTGAGCTTTGACAGTGAAGGGATTCCGTGTAGATCCTCAGTCCCCAAGTATGGTTTACATGTTTCCATCTTTGTAGTGATTGCTGCTGCGGTGAAGCTCTGGATGGTATCAACAAATGAGCGACAACAGTTCAATCAGAAGAGACAACATTGTCGTGGGAAATAAGTAGGTTGGATGGAATTGTATGGGCATCCATGGAAGTAAAAGGAATGGCTGGATGCGTAAGCGAGCAAACTGTCCATAATCATGAGTTTTGGCGGGATGGATCAAGAGGTGGCCATGATTATGAAGATTGGCTGGCTGCGATCATGATCCTTGACATGGGGAGTGTGGTGGGACGACCCTTTGTAGGAAGGAGTGGCGTTGAAGCGGCTTCGTCTCTTGGAGAGGACGTTGAAACTTAAGGAGCCAAACGCTAAAGTTTCGGCTTCGGATCCTGGAGCAGCTTATGGAGAGAATGCTGAAGCGGAGCGGTTGCTGGAGCGAACATTGAAGCGGAGCCGCTGCTGGAGGACGTTAGGGTGGAGCGGCTGCTGGAGGACGTTGAAATGGAATCACTGCTGGAGGACGTTGAAGCGGAGCGGCTGCTGGAGTGAACTTTGAAGCGAAGCGGCTGCTGGAGCGAACGTTGAAGCGGAGACGCTGCTGAAGGTCGTTGAAGCGAAGCGGCTACTGAAGCGAACGTTGAAGCAAAACGGCTGCGTCAATAAGCGTGCTGTCAAACTCGACATCCTTCAAGTGAACAGTGGTTAGGAGTCCCCGGTTCCATCTATCAATCGTGCTTTCCAGGAGAGGTTGGGGTTTGGGAACGGCTTCCCTGGCTAGAAACAACTGCTTTTCTGATGCAGTGCGGTTAAGGGATGCAAATATGTCTTGATGATGCGCCTTGGAGAAATATAGAATCTCACATAAATGTTCCATCATAGACTGCACGATTTTGTGGGCGAAGTCCCCAGAAATCATGCAGCTCCTGACGGGAAGAGGGTCTTTGTGTACTCAGGAGGGTTGCTGATTTTCTTTGCCTCGATTTTGGAGAAGTCGTTCCTGATCTTTACGTGTGATGAAATTGGATTGCTGATTCCCTTCTACAGGGCGTCCAAGAGAAAAGCGAGCCTCTTCATCTATAAACGCACGTCCTGCTGAAATGCCGGCGCCGATGTTAAAAGTATTCCTTGTCAGCCCCCTCTTGGGTTGACGTGACTCTTATGGTGGCCGCTCCGTCAGTGTCTTGAGGAAAATAGGTATCTCTTTCTGAGTTATAGCCATGTCTGTCTGAGCCTTACGAGAACCTTTTGTCTTTCCATCAAATCAACAGTGGTAAAAGGAGGTCGGCTACTTATGGCTCCTCCAGTATCTCGTCCTGATGGTGGAGTAGTGGCGGCTCTGGTGACGGTCGGAGCTGTCATACTTGAAGAAACGTTGGGGGTGGTGGAAGCGGCACTGGTTCTTGTGATTTTAGGTGTATCGTGCAGAGATGGCGCGGTTTTGATCACGGAGTGTTGGAGCCATGGTGCTGTTTTGAAGGGTGAGGATGTCGCTAGTTTGGCTGGTTGTGGAGCGGAGAATATGGCGCTGGACTTTGGATGGCTGTGGAGAGAAAAGATAGCGCTGGAAGGGTGCAAGCTGTTAGCGCTGAAAAGGATGCAAGCTGCTGGCGCTGGAAAGATGCAAGTTGCTGGCGCTGGAAAGGATGCAAGTTGTTAGTGCTGGAAGGATGCAAGATGCTGGCGCTGGAAACATGCAGGATGCTGGTGTTGACTAGGAGTGGAGGGGACGCGGAGATGGCGCCGGCTAGGATGTGGAGATGGTGCCGGCCGGGGCGTGGAGATGGCGCTGGAGGTCTCTTGGCGCTAGCTTGGCCACGGCCTATTGGCGCCATGGAGCGTTGCTAGCGGGCCCGATAGCCTCTTCCCATGTGTAACCAAAAATAGGAAACCTTCCTCCATTCGAGATCCAAAAACATCGTTTCTATAAAAGGCGCTACCCATCTTATTTATCCCCGTATCATCAGTTTTATTCCCTCATCTTGGAGCTAGCGGCAAAGCAGTAGCAACACAATGCGCATATTCCAGGCAAGTATTCCAGCGTTCCTCCTTTAGCTTGTTCTTCCATCTTGGTGCAAACCCTAGCCACAGGCATGTCCGCCGTAGTTTTATGGGTGACGCCGTCCTGACCGCGATAAGTCCCCAGTCACTCATCGTCGCGTGATAACTGATAACTGAGACATTGATTCCCGAGCGGATTGTTTTCTTCTATCATCTTGAGATCGGAATTGAAAGATGAAACTGAAAATTGAAATCGATATTGCAACCGAGAGATTGATCTCCCACTATGGTCGCCAATTGTTTGAGAGTGAAAACAGCTTCTGCTGATTTCGGTAATTTCGAGTGTGTGGGTGAGAAACAAGTCTAAATCCTAAACAATGTACTGCAAGGGAGTACTTTTGATTCGAGAGATCAATCTGTACAAATCCGGCCTAAACCAAGAAATGGTCTTTCCAGACTTGCTTCGGTCACAAAGTGAAGGAGAAGGGTTGGTCTAGGGAGGGAAGCGAAGAGACTGTTGAGACCAGAATAGTTGATTTGAGAAGAGCAGTTGTTTGACAACTTGTATCAGAAAGTGGAAAACTAATAGATGGGAAATCTAACAAGTGATTTTTGAGTGTTGTATTAACCTGACCAAAACTTGTTCTTTGGTGGAAATAAGTGAGACCTATTTATACAAGTCGTAACGAAACTTACCCTGGTCTCGTAAGAAGTGGAAACGATTGAGTAAATGGAAGAAAGCGGTAACGGGTAACGCCTGGAACTGATGTTTCCATAATGAAGAAAACGTTTCACCATTACTTCTTGTATTTACTAACCGCCTCATTCTTATGACACTTTCTTGTAACGGGCGTAGCTTACGCCGCACGTTGTAAACCGCCATACCAATACCCTGATGAGCATCCCCCAGTTTGTGACATGTTTTGATGTCTCGAGTGTTTTCGTGAAAAACGTGTAGCATGTTGCTACGTATGGCGTGGACAAAGGATTTGGCGTTTGTAACCAGGTTGGTGCCGTGACCAAAGAATAGGCATCGTAGCCAGGTTGGTGTCGTGACCAGAGATTTGGCATTGCAGCCAAGTTGGTGTCGTGACCAAGACTTAGCATCGCAGCCAAGACATTGCCACGAGTCGTTTGGTGGAAGGTTTGTACGGATGAGATCTGTATCTCAGGAAGAAGGATAGCCGTAGATTGTTGCAACCCTTCGTTTGGCAACCAGCGACATGGTTGCAGCGCTTGCCTGCTCTTGGCTCGGCCAAATTAGGGTTTTTGCGTCGTGGCAAAGAATTGGCACCGTTTCCAAGAGATTGCCACAAATCGTTTGGTGGAAAGTTTGTATGGATGAGATTCGTATCTCAGGAGGAAGGGCAGTCGTTGATTGTTACAACCCTTCTTTTGGAATCCAGCGGCATGGTCGGCATGGCTTTGGCATAGTTTAGGCGCGGCCAAAATTAGGGTTTTGGCAGAACCGTGATGTTTTGCCTTGATCCGGAGGTTGACATGCGTTAGGTGGAGAACTTGGACGGCTGAGATATGCATCTCAGATGGAAGGGTAGCCGTTGATTGTTGCAACTCTTCGTTTGGCAGCCAACGACATGTGGTAGGGCCGGCATGGCTTTGGCATATTTTAGGCGCGGCCAAAATTAAGGTTTTGGAAAAACCGTGATGTTTGGACTTGGGCCGGAAGTTTCCATGCGTTAGGTAGCGAACTTGGAGGGCTGAGATCTGCATGTCAGATAGAAGGGTAGCCATTGATTATTGCAACCTTTCGTTTGGCAGCCAGCGGCATGGCATGGCCGGCGCGGCTGGCATGGTCGGCATGCATTTGGCGCGGAGACGTGGCTGGCATGGTATGCCATTGGAACGGTGGTGTGGCTTGCGGCTGGCATGGTCTGCATGCCTTTGGCGCGGAGACGTGGCTGGCATAGTATGCCATTGGCACGGTAGTGCGGATTGCATGGTCAGCATGCCTTTGGCGCGGAGACGTGGCTGGCATTGTATGCCATTGACACGGTGGTGCGGCTGGCATGGTCGGCATGCCTTTGGCACGGAGACGTGGCTGGCATGGTATGCCATTGACAC